>NW_018405088.1:114249-123042 GCF_002113885.1 Mizuhopecten yessoensis
AACTACACTGCCGGTACAACTTATCAACACTTTTTAATGGTCGCGTTTTGCGATTTTTTAAAATAATGTAGCCAGCTTTTCCCGATGATGATAACATTATGCTAGTTAGTACGCTTCCCTGATAAGCATATCCTATTCGAAAGACAGTAAATAATGTGCACTTTCCGTTTTTATCCACACCAAGTCATCAAAGTGTCACTTATGTCCATAATTATCAGGACTTTGACAAGATGGAGACTTTAACAAAAGGAAGCCAGTCTATCCGAAGAACTACATGACTAAATCTAGTGCCTCATTCAATTATCTATACCACTTGTCCCACGATACTTTGAATCTGAAATTTCAATCGACTATGTCAAATAGCACTAAAATAACTACTGACGTTAAAGGATATTACAGTACAAGTAATGACGTCACAAATAGCATTGCGGACGAACTCATGGACAAATAGGTGTTTCGTGCGTGCAATAAAAGAGTGTGACGTCAGATAAAAAGACACGTTTTGTATTATAACGTACCAACAATTGTTCTTTATATGTAAATTATATTTTCTACAAAACTTTACTCATCGTTTTCCCTTATTAGTATTCGATTTGCTTCCTGAAGAATTTAATCGAACAAGAATGACGGGCGAAACGCCGTCGACAGAATAGAGATGTCATGTTATAATACCGTAAAATGTAGCTAAAATACTCGAATGAGTCAGGCCACAAACGAGTTCCGGCTATACAGTAATACAATATCTTGTAATGTCTCAGTATGAAGCACGGACCCTGGTATTGGGTGGCTTTGAAATTGGCTATATCCTAATAGTAAAATTTTCAGATATGTCATAGGGTATGTAATAAATTGGCTATAACCTAATAGTAAGATTACTGGCTATATCCCAATAGTAAAATTTACTAGATATGTAATAGGATATGTAATAAACTGGCTATATCCTAATAGTTAGATTTACAATGTATGTAATAGGATATGTAACAAACTGGCTATATCCTAATAGTAAGATTTACCAGATATGTAATAGGATATGTAATAAACTGGCTATATCCTAAAAGTAAGATTTACCAGATATGTTATAGGATATGTAATAAACTGGCTATATCCTAATAGTAAGATTTACCGGATATGTAATAGGATATGTAATAAACTGGCTATATCCCAATAGTAAGATTTTCAATGTATGTAATAGAATATGTAATAAACTGGCTATATCCTAATAGTAAGATTACAAGATATGTAAAAGGATATGTAATAAACTGGCTATATCCTAAAAGTAAGATTTACCAGATATGTAATAGGATATGTAATAAACTGGCTATATCCCAATAGTAAGATTTACCAGATATGTAATAGAATATGTAATAAACGGGCTATATCCTAATAGTAAGAATTACCAGATATGTAATGGGATAGTTAATAAATTGGCTATATCCTAATAGTAAGATTTACCAGATATATCCAAATAGTAAGATTTACCAGATATGTAATAGGATATGTAATAAACTGGCTATATCCTAGTAGTAAGATTTACAGATATGTGTTAGGATATGTAATAAACTGGCTATATCCTAATAGTAAGATTTACAGATATGTAATAGGATATGTAATAAATTGGCTATATCCTAGTAGTAAGATTTACAGATATGTGTTAGGATATGTAATAAACTGGCTATATCCCAATAGTAGGATTTACCAGATATGTAATAGGATATTTAATAAATTGGCTATATCCCTATAGTAAGATTTACCCGATATGTAAAAGGATATGTAATAAACTGCCTATATCCCAATAGTAAGATTTACAATGTATGTAATAAAACTGCTAACATCCCTTGGTAGGATTCAACAGATACGTTATTAACAAGTACACCACTGTAATAATGATATCGTTTCTGGTTAAGATATCATCGTTACGGGCAAATGAGTGATAACAATACTATAATTCCACAGATTTGACGACATACGCAGTTATTCGCTAGTTTTGGATTCATATATGGATATGCATAGTCAGGACTGAGGGCCAGGATCGCACTCCATACTCCCAATTATTTTGTAGAAAGACGCCCGGCTAACGTCACAAATAAGGGTATTTTTCATCAGTGCATGAAAACTTTACACAATTTCGTAATCTGAGTCCAAATATGGGTCTTAGGCTAATCACAGCCCCATCCCTCTCGACCGCAATGGGTCTTAGGCTAATCACAGCCCTATCGCTCTCGACCGCAATATCATTCGTATTAACACCATTAACAATTCATTTATCATGCATATCATCGACTTCATGATCTCTGTATCATAAGCGTTCATCAAGTATTATTTGAACGAAAACACTATCATATATATGTGTGGAATATCAATCAGGTAAAATCAAACAATGGCGTTACCCGTACTCCCCAGGAATAAACGATGACATAATTATTATGGTCATCATGAGTTATACATTCAAAGCACTAATTCGAATGATATTTTTCTTAAAATTGATAAGAAACTGCTATCGAGTTCAAGGACTGATATAAAGTACCTTTATTTTCACAAACTGGAAACTGCACCGAGATGCCCTTTCTTGTAAACATACACGGTAGATGTGAGAGTAGAACAAGGGCCATATTATAACCATGGTAACAGATACCAAACCTAAAAAGCTTCAGAGTAAAAACATCTCACAAGGCACGCTACACGGCACGCATTAAGCATTACACAACACCAACTCTCATTATATTGTAATGATAGAGTTATATCAACGGGTTCGGTACCGATAAAGCTTCATAAAATCTTTTTTTTTCAAATGTCCCTCAAATAAGACCTTTGGGCGGTAACAAAATAACAAGAAAATACCAAAGTGTAACGAAACCGTAATCCAAACTCAAAATTGAAACTAGGACAAATTGACTTGGGGTGTTATTGGTAATTTTTTGCCTCATAAAAAGTACAAATTTCAAATTGAATTTATTTACCAATTTCTGTTTTAAACATCATATTGGTTAATTGGGGGCTTTATATGTCTGGGACAATCTTTCTTAGTGACGATTTTTTCCAATGCGCATGCGTAGATGCCCTACCATAGCAACAAAATGGCGTCGCTACGAAGAAATAGCCAAATATGGTGTTTTTGGACAGTTAGCATACATAAATGAAATCCTCCGCGACAACTTTTGTGACAATTAAAAACGCCTTTCTACGAATGAACACTGGTATGACAATGTTTAAGCATGTCAAATATTTTTTGTTTGTTGCATGCGGAGGCTTCAAAAATTGATAAGAGTTTAGTTAATTTCCTTCAAAATGGCCAATGTTCAACCATATAGCGCACACCAGACGATATTCACACAATTTATTACGTAAATGCGTGTTTATGTCTCTCTTTGTAATGCCATATATCCTAAACAAGTAGTCGAATGATTTTGAAGTTTCATATTTGCGTACTTCATTTATTCTAGATAACGAATATAACATCTAATTCTAAATCCCCAGTGAGGCCAGAAATGACCCTTAACGCCCCTAGTTCCGACCTTCACAAAATACTGTTCACTTAAACGGGGATCCGACCTTCACAGAACACTGTTCATTTAAGGGGGGTATTGACCTCCCCATTAATCTACCTCTGGAGGGCCGACATCCGTCGGGCTGGATGTCGGGCCGACATCCGTCGGGCCGACTTCAAGCGCCAACACCCAGGCGGTTTCTCATCATCGGACTTATTCCTGGTCATAACCAGGCCCTTTGAGGGGCCTTCATAAAACGGAGAGGAGTGTGGTGAATTTCGGGAGAGTTATCTCCCTTGGACCGTGGACCGCGTCGACACGAGATCTCGTGAGCTATGCGACAACATCACTGTGACGTATTGGCGCGGTCTCTTTACATCTTGAACTTGAACATACAACACGTGAGTGATTTTCCTCCACCTTGTCTTTGATTTCAGGAGCTGAGAGCAGTTACAACTACTTGTTGTGACGGTGTGTGAATAACACACACCGAATTCACGACACTATTGACAAAGGCACGGTTTACAGAGAGAACCTTGAACAGGTGCAAGGAGAAAAATACCAAATAAAATGGCAACCATAATAATTGATATAAATAAGCAATGTTTTGTTACCGTTCCTGATAAGCTTTTTTATAAGTTCTGACTCATATAAAAATAAAACAATGTAATAGAACAATAACATAAATTTTACTGGGAAATACTTATGATGGCCTTTAAATGATTGAAAAATAGTAGGAAATTCTTCCTTAAAAAACCATGTATCAGAAAAATAAGAGTAAATGAAACACATTGAATAAAAATAAAACCGATGAAACTTATATCACTTTTACTACAAACATGATTATAGCGAACCATACTTTTAACGAAGTAACATTCCCACAGACTTTTCCGAAATTTTGTTACGAACATTAAAAATGTCCTCTGTCCCCAAGACTGCATTATAAGCGTGTGTTTCTGTTTCCTGGTATATCTATATAGACGTGGTTACCATATAACCACATTCCAACAGTCGTGTACGGATTACCCTGGGATCCTATACGACGGTCACATGTGTCGGTCGGACAATTTGAGAGCCTGCCCAAGGAAAAATGATAACTTGACGGCCCCCTAATGTCAAAGTAATCGTGACTTACGGCCGAACCACACACAATCATCCAAAGGAATCACTGATGGTATTCGGACCGGTCGTTGGCAATCTTGCTGTTTTATACAATATTTATTGTAAACATTTCCCTTTTAGTCTTGCTGTGATAGGTGACACGAAGTTAACGAGTCCCCGGCGTCACCTCAAGGTTTATATTTGTGTTCTGGGTTTCACGATGTTGATTCCGTTGGTGATACATTAACCAATCCCTTAACGTTTAACAGAACAAGACAGATATATGCTAAATATAGAACGATCGTAAGGTGGGGACGTCAGCGCATCATTGATGTAAACACAGGTGATTTACACTTATATATGCATTCTTCATACATATTACTGCTGTAATATGATTCGACACTGGTGTCCTATTAATGTTATATTTATCATCCACACAATGACCGAATAAGGTTGTTCGGCAAATTTCAAACCCTGTATTCACCTTTCACTTAATCCAAAATAAGCAGTTTCTTTATAGTGACAGTGTAATGCAATAGCCACATTGTTTACAGTAATGACAAAAACACGTTACATAGAAGCAAGTTTAGTACGCCAATACACTGTTCACATCATATAATGGAAAAAACATTATGTGATATACATCATGCAGTTAAGACAACCAGTTATTTTGTTTTGTTGTTATATATGTGAGATTGTATGTAAAATTGTTTTTTCCCTACAAAGATTAATATCATACACAGAATAGGGAAAGTGGTTCCGTCATTCCGGTCACATCTATAATATCATCAGGTTTGGTTATTGTTTATTTAAGTACATATGAAACACTACCGTTTGTGATAAGTTTTGTATGCTTTTCGCCCTGTAAATCTGGTCCGTGTCTCACCCCACACTTTGGCTGTTCCTTGTGTCGCCCTGTATATCTGGTCTGTGTCTCACACCACACTTTGGCTGTTCTATGTCGCCCTGTAAATCTGGTCCGTGTCTCACACCACACTTTGGCTGTTCTATGTCGCCCTGTATATCTGGTCCGTGTATCACCCCACACTTTGGCTGTTCTATGTCGCCTTGTATATTTGGTCCGTGTCTCACACCACATTTTGGCTGTTCTATGTCGCCCTGTATATCTGGGCCGTGTCTCACACCACTAATTGGCTGTTCTATGTCGACCTGTACATCTGATCCGTGTCTCACACCACATTTTGGCTGATCTATGTCGCCCTGTTTATCTGGTCCGTGTCGCACACCACACTTTGGTTGTTCTATGTCGCCCTGTATATCTGGGCCGTGTCTCACACCACTCTGTGGCTGTTCTATGTCGCCATGTATATCTGGTCCGTGTCTCACACCACACTTTGGCTATTCTATGTCGACCTGTAAATCTGGTCCGTGTCTCACACCACTTTTTGGCTGTTCTATGTCGCCCTGTATATCTGGTCCGTGTCTCACCCCACGCTTTGGCTGTTCTATGTCGCCCTGTATATCTGGTCCGTGTCTCACACCACACTTTGGCTGTTCTATGTCGCCCTGTATATCTGGTCCGTGTCTCACACCACACTTTGGCTGTTCTATGTCGCCCTGTATATCTGGTCCGTGTCTCACACCACACTTTGGCTGTTCTATGTCGCCCTGTATATCTGGTCCGTGTCTCACACCACACTTTGGCTGTTCTATGTCGCCCTGTATATCTGGTCCGTGTCTCACACCACACTTTGGCTGTTCTATGTCGCCCTGTATATCTGGTCCGTGTCTCACACCACACTTTGGCTGTTCTATGTCGCCCTGTATATCTGGTCCGTGTCTCACACCACACTTTGGCTGTTCTATGTCGCCCTGTATATCTGGTCCGTGTCTCACACCACACTTTGGCTGTTCTATGTCGCCCTGTATATCTGGTCCGTGTCTCACACCACACTTTGGCTGTTCTATGTCGCCCTGTATATCTGGTCCGTGTCTCACACCACACTTTGGCTGTTCTATGTCGCCCTGTATATCTGGTCCGTGTCTCACACCACACTTTGGCTGTTCTATGTCGCCCTGTATATCTGGTCCGTGTCTCACACCACACTTTGGCTGTTCTATGTCGCCCTGTATATCTGGTCCGTGTCTCACACCACACTTTGGCTGTTCTATGTCGCCCTGTATATCTGGTCCGTGTCTCACACCACACTTTGGCTGTTCTATGTCGCCCTGTATATCTGGTCCGTGTCTCACACCACACTTTGGCTGTTCTATGTCGCCCTGTATATCTGGTCCGTGTCTCACACCACACTTTGGCTGTTCTATGTCGCCCTGTATATCTGGTCCGTGTCTCACACCACACTTTGGCTGTTCTATGTCGCCCTGTATATCTGGTCTGTGTCTCACACCACACTTTGGCTGTTCTATGTCGCCCTGTATATCTGGTCCGTGTCTCACACCACACTTCGGCTGTTCTTTGTCGCCCTGTATATCTGGTCTATGTCTCACCCCACACTTTGGCTGTTCTATGTGGCTCTATATATCTGGTCCGTGTATCACCCCACACTTTGGCTGTTCTATGTCGCCCTGTAAATCTGGTCCGTGTCTCACCCCGCACTTTGGCTGTTCTATGTGGCCCTGTATATCTGGTCCGTGTCTCATACCACACTTTAGCTGTTCTATGTGGCCCTGTATATCTGGTCCGTGTCTCACACCACATTTTGGCTGTTCTATGTCGCCCTGTAAATCTGGTCCGTGGCTCACCCCGCACTTTGGCTGTTCTATGTGGCCCTGTATATCTGATCCGTGTCTCATACCACACTTTAGCTGTTCTATGTGGCCCTGTATATCTGGTCCGTGTCTCACACCACACTTTGGCTATTCTATATCGCCCTGTAAATCTGGTCCGTATCTCACACCACACTTTGGCTGTTCCTTGTGTCGCCCTGTATATCTGGTCCGTATCTCACACCACACTTTGTCTGTCCCTTGTGTCGCCCTGTATATCTGGTCCGTGTCTCACACCACGCTTTGGCTGTTCTATGTCGCCCTGTATATCTGGTCCGTGTCTCACACCACACTTTGGTTTACCATTATGTAGTTGTCTTTTTTCATTGTTGATGATACCCTGTATATCTGGTCCGTGTCTCACACCACACTTTGACTGATCTATGTCGACCTGTAAATCTGGTCCGTGTCTCACACCACACTTGGGTTTACCATTATGTAGTTGTCTTTTTTCATTGTTGATGATACCCTGTATATCTGGTCCGTGTCTCACACCACACTTTGGCTGCTCTATGTCGCCCTGTAAATCTGGTCCGTGTCTCACACCACACTTTGGTTTACCATTATGTAGTTGTCTTTTTTCATTGTTGATGATATAATAAGGTGCAAATTTATTCATATTTTTATTAAAGTATTTTAGGAAATGCTTTCATCGTTTGAAAACCGTCGCGATAAATGATAAACATAATTACATCAACAAGACTTATCCACTGATAGTTTAAACACAAAAACATTCGTTTACCAAACAAAATTTAAAAGGAATGTTTTAAGCGAACAAATGCCTCATTTCACAGAAGAAATCAAACCTGTTTGAGTAACTAATAATAAAATCGTTTGATTTGTGTTACTGAGATTTTTTCTAGGACCAAATACATGTAAATAAACTGGTACAATCCATTAAAAGAATATACTCATTTGTCCTATGGCAGTGATGTAGAGATAAGGAAGCCAATATCTCAAGATTTCGTAAGTCAGTGTCAACAAAGTAAAATCTACTGCTTCATGTGTTAAGTGTGCCAAAACGTAGGTAGAAATACCGTGTTAAGTGTGCGAAAACGTAGGTAGAAATAGCGTGTTAAGTGTGCCAAAACGTAGGTAGAAATACCGTGTTAGGTGTGGCAAAACGAAGGTAGAAATACCGTGTTAAGTGTGCCAAAACATAGGTAGAAATACCGTGTTTAATGCGCAAAAAATTAGTAGAAATACCGTGTTAAGTGTGCCAAAACGTAGGTAGTAATACCGTGTTAAGTGTGCCAAAATGTAGGTAAAATGCCGTGTTAAGTGTGCCAAAACGTAGGTAGTAATACCGTGTTAAGTGTGCCAAAAAGTAGATAAAATACCGTGGTAAGTGTGCAAAACTGTAGGTAAAATGCCGTGTTAAGTGTGCCAAAACGTTGGTAGTAATACCGTGTTAAGTGTGCCAAAACGTAGGTAGCAATACCGTGTTAAGTGTGCCAAA
>NW_018405088.1:125554-128687 GCF_002113885.1 Mizuhopecten yessoensis
AATACCGTGTTAAGTGTGTAAAAACGTAGGTAGAAATACCGTGTTAAGTGTGGCAAAACGAAGGTAGAAATACCGTGTTGAGTGTGCCAAAACGTAGGTAGAAATACCGTGTTAAGTGTGCCAAAAGGTAGGTAGAAATACCGTGTTAAGTGTGCCAAAACGTTGGTTGGAATACCGTGTTAAGTGTCCGAAAACGTAGGTAGAAATACCGTGTTAAGTGTGTAAAAACGTAGGTAGAAATACCGTGTTAAGTGTGGCAAAACGAAGGTAGAAATACCGTGTTTAGTCTGCCAAAACGTAGGTAGTAATACCGTGTTAAGTGTGCTAAAACGTAGGTAGAAATACCGTGTTAAGTGTGCAAAAACGTAGGTAGAAATACCGTGTTCAGTGTGTAAAAGCGTAGGTAGAAATACTGTGTTAAGTGTGCCAAAACGTAGGTAGTAATACCGTGTTAAATGCGCAAAACGTAGGTAGAAATACCGTGTTAAGTGTGCGAAAACGTAGGTAGAAATATCGTGTTAAGTGTACCAAAACGTAGGTAGTAATAACGTGTTAAATGCGTAAAACGTAGGTAGTAATACCGTGTTAAGTTTGCCAAAACGTAGGTAGAAATACCGTGTTAAGTTTGCCAAAACGTAGGTAGAAATACCGCGTTAAGTGTGCCAAAACGTAGGTAGTAATACCGTGTTAAGTGTGCCAAAACGTAGGTAGTAATACCGTGTTAAGTTTACCAAAACGTAGGTAGAAATACCGTGTTAAGTGTGCGAAAACGTAGATAGGAATAACGCAACAAGTGCCTGTAGCTATTCTTTATCCCGCTATAATATACAACTATTAGGTACAATGGATACTGGCTTTTTAAACTATTATTTTATGTAAACTGTGAGAATACGTGTTTCAGCAACATGATTACGGCAGATTTTGGGGTCCTTACACTTTAATTCTCACTAGAAATAAGGAATATTGATACACAGCATACACAAAACAAAAGAAAAGGAATATTTGCGAAAATGTTTGCATTAAAATGTTTTCCCTTATTCAACCAAATAAGGCAGGTTGTGAGGTGACAACGCAAGCTTCGCCATCTTTTCAATGTTAATTTCACGAAAAACATGTTCAATCATGGCTTCGCCATCTACGTAGTTTCCTTGTTATTAACTAAAGTTATCGACTCATAACTTGATGGACCAAATGAAAAATAAAATCCTTTTGTTTACTGTAACTTTTTATCCATTTATTACCAATATCCAAATCACATCACCAAATGTGATTATTTCTTATCATGTTTTTGATCTTTCGCTTCCGATAGGTACACTTTTTGGAACAAAAGTTTGGCGACAAAATACAACCAACAGGTGGCTATTTGGTGCCACTTCCTCGGTTACAAAATAAAACATAGTTTCTCTATTTTTATACACATAAAAGCTATTTCAGACAAATAAATTATACGTTACAAATGTTTCATATAATTAATTTTTGATAATTTAGATATGGTCAGAGCTATACAAATGTGACATATTAAACACCAAATCGAATTAGCCGCGGAGGTGTTCATCGGGCTGTGAATTGGCCCTTACTGGAGTTATAGAGTACTATGACGAGTTGATCGTTTATCGGTGCTTGGTGACAGTAAATATCTTGCTTCAGATATCTCAGGTTCCAGGGACTTATTTGTTTATATTAACATATTTCTAATATATCCATAAAGATACAAAAGGTAAGAAATATAACTATAAGCAAAGTGAACGTATAACTGTTTCTTCTTTATTAGGACAACGGCGATAGTGAATTCACATTATTTATATAATGACACATTCATTTTTTCCGACTGCTTTTTGCTTTTGAAATAATTTAATGATTCTAGAATCACACATGACAACAGAATCAATGATTTAAAGATTCTAGAATCACACATGACAACAGAATCAATGATTTAATGATTCTAGAATCACACATAACAACAGAATCAATGATTTAATGATTCTAGAATCACACATGACAACAGAATCAATGACTCACACCAGATGACGGCTCTATCAGAGGCGGGAAGAACTAAATGCTGGGCTAGTTACGCTCCTCTTTCACTTGCAGCATAAACTACTATCGATACTCGGGAGTACCTTTAACACATCTAGCTTTTTTTTTTATAAAATGGACATGCATAATCCGTAAAAAGCATATATTCTGGTAAAAACTTGTGATTTTACATTCGGCTTAGATGGTTTTGTCAGATGTTTACTTTATTTTATCCTCGTGTGTGACCTATGCGACTCGGTTGTTTTACGCTATCAAGATCACTTTGCTTGTGTGTGGTCTCCTGTGAAACACTCAAATGTGATTGTATGCCAACACGAGTAATGAGAGGCAACATGAAACTGCGATACGTCCGTAAGGGGGCGCTGTGTAAAATAGTTCCGTAATTACTTGTGATCAGGTGACAGCTAGGCTCCAAGGACGCATGTGTAAGCGGTACTTGGTTCATGTACTTGCGTCTATGAACGTATAATTGCTCCACATGTTGGTCAATTAGTATGAAATGAAATAATCTTACTTTTGTTTAGTGTTCTATAAAATCTAATCTTCTTTTTTTGCTAGTAATATAGGATTTTTTCACTCAACTTGAAAACGTGGACGAGGAGTAATCTCCAGCGTACAGGATTCTAGTGGCCATGTTTTGGGATAGCTTGGTATAAACCCCCAGTGTACAGGAATCTAGTGGCCATGTTTTGAGGTAGCTTGGTATAAACCCCCAGTGTGCAGAAATCTAGTGGCCATGTTTTGGGGTAGCTTGGTATAAATCCCAAGGTTACAGGAATCTAGCGGCCATATTTTGGGGAAGCTTGGTATAAACCCCCAGTGTACAGGAATCTAGTGGCCATGTTTTGAGGTAGCTTGGTATAAACCCCCAGTGTACAGAAATCTAGTGGCCATGTTTTGGGGTAGCTTGGTATAAATCCCAAGGTTACAGGAATCTAGCGGCCATATTTTGGGATAGCTTGGTATAAATCCCCAGTGTACAGGAATCTAGTGGCCATGTTTTGGGGAAGCTTGGTATAAATCCCCAGTGTACAGGAATCTAGCGGCCATATTTTGGGATAGCTTGGTATAAACCCCCAGTGTACAGGAATCTAGT
>NW_018405088.1:131354-131713 GCF_002113885.1 Mizuhopecten yessoensis
AAGAACAATACCCATACTCTTCTCCAGAGTAATACACCGACTAGAACATACACCGACTAGAACAAGCCCCATACTCTTCTCCAGAGTAATACATCGACAAGAACAATACCCATACTCTTCTCCAGAGTAATACACCGACTAGAACATACCCCGACTAGGACAAACCCCATACTCTTCTCCAGAGTAATACACAGAATAGAACATATTCCGACTAGAACAAGCCCCATACTCTTCTCAAGAGTAATACACCGACTAGAACATACACCGACTAGGACAAGCCCGATTCTCTTCTCCAGAGTAATACACTGACTAGGACAAGCCCCATCCTCTTCTCCAGAGTAATACACAGAATAGAACAT
>NW_018405088.1:136641-140863 GCF_002113885.1 Mizuhopecten yessoensis
TACTGTAATACTCCGAGAAGGCACTCGAGCAAAGGCACCCGAGCAGAGCTCTTTACCGGTAATATGTGCGTGTAAATAGATCTGATCCAAACTCCCATCACTAAATCGTACTGCTACAGCCTAGAAACTTTTCGTACTTCCGGTGACCTCTTCCGGTTTACGAAGCCCGTAAATATGCTTAATCGAATAATAAAGCGACAGGTAACATAGCAGGAAAATTATGTATTCGAACTAACGAATTTAAAAAAAAAATATTGACCATATTCAATACACTGGGCGTATTTATTTCCACTATTTCTTTCCTTTTGTATCGAAAAGAGAAATGATTGGCATGGTCATTAGAAAGCTTACATGAATGCCGCAAGCTAATGGCGTCGAAGAGTGCGTAAGAATGCGATTAGATGACAAACTGTATTACCGTCGATTAAATTAGCTTTAATTTTGGAAAGAAATAGATAATTTGATACTGACAACTTTTCCATCTAAATATTGATAATCGATCGTAGCACATTCCCACTAGGACGGAATATGTACCAAGCAGGGTCAATGACGAGGTCGCTTGGTTCATTGACGAGATCAAAGTTCACGGGTCGTCTGCTCCAGTGAAACAGAGTTGTAACCGACAGCTTTCCAAGGGAAAACGCAAGGTGTCTCAAAGGGTCGAATTGCGGATTTTTTCAGTATTACTACTCTTGTTTTTTTCTGCATTTATTGTAGAACGTCAACTTTATATTCAGTTCTTCTAAATTCTTCCATTTATGGATCGTTTCTGTTGATATTTTATTTGATCCAAATATGTAATATTACCTTTAGGCTTTAGATTTTACAACTAAAACGACGGACTTAAATCTAGTTCCGTGCTAAAACTGTAGAATTCCAATGCTTGATCTGCTTGTACAATATATTGAATCTAGTTTCATCTAATGCAACCAAATTAAAAAAGACAACATTATCTGTACAGTTTTGTAAAGTAAAATATCTTTATTGATACTTAGATAAATATAGTTTATAAACTTTAAACGCTTGACAATTTGTACTTTCGTTCAACTGTAAAAAATCATTACAGCATTTTGATTAGACATTGAATTGAACACATTAGTTTGCTCTGCTTTATGAATATCAGTAAAGAAGAGAATTAAAAACATTATGTTTTCACCGCTTTTATTTTTGTAAACAGATTGCATAATATGCGACTGTCAGCAACCGTTTCTAATCAAAATCAAAACTATTCTGCATATGAAAATTATGATGTACCTGGTGATGGCAATTATTTTTATTCCACCACATTTAACACCAATATTGACTCAAGAACAACAAGTCCATCATGAAATTGACATCAATGCCATCAACACAATCATCACTGAACACAACACAACACACAATCTTTGACCCTCAAATTTGACAATGACATAATAAGGGTATCAATTAAACATCGAGGAAAACATGGTCAAAATTGTACAAAAAAATCACAAAGTATGACTTCACAAAGTTATACGATGGTGTCCATCCAGAAACTTCACATGTAAACAAACGGTTTTTTGCTGATATGCCAATCTATCTCTAGGTATCTACAAAAACTTTATGACAACAGCGACGATAGAGAGGAGGAATATCCTGCTGTATATACCTGGAATTTTTCAACGTATATAATCAGTACAAACATTAAATTTCATCATTTCATATTGATTATCTGAATTATTTTAAAAAAAAATCTAAAATCTTCATTTTATACTTATAGTGGCGGGAGACGTGACAGTCTCTAACCTGCTGTGTCTAACATGCTATACATATTTAAATTAAAAACAGATACATCCTTCATGGATTGGCATATCGGCTCAAACCATTTGTTTAAACATTCTGCCTACAATTCACATTCTTATGTTTACTCTATATTTTTTTTCAAATGCCTTAAAGGCATTTGTTTCTTTTGGATAAAAATAATAATACATATTATTACGAACATACACGAGTAGAGGGAGGGGTATATACTGGTATTCTTGGATAAAGCAAGAACCAAATGATGATTCTATTACTATCAATATGGTCTAGTAGTACTGTAAGTAGTACAATTAGTCAACTTCAAACTAACATGTTATGCGTCATTTTAGTGTAGTGTGAATGTGGATCATTCTAAAACAGAGCACACAAATGTACAAGGATGAATGATTTTGCCCAGCAACAGATTCAAGTATATTATAAAAAAAAACAAGTACAGGTACATTTTGTATGTATTAAAATGGGTAATGTTATGATTCAAAAATTATACTATACTATTGAAACAAATGTACAGTACGTGCTTCGCTCTCTCCAGGCCATGTCTGAGTCATATTACAGCAGATCTAGTCGATATACCTTGACTCATATTAACGTACTGTATTGCAGGTCAATTTGTGTGGGTTTGGATAAGAGATTACTGCATAGTCAATTTGTACATGTACATAGTATACGTCATATCGAAATTTTGTTCGTCGTCCTTAATCATATCATGTTATAAAAATGTCGCTCTTCATACATCTCAACTCTTTCATCATCCTCAAGTAATCTCAATGAAAACCAAATATGTGTTATTAGCTTAAATGCTATAACCATATATGTGCAGTATCTATTGTCCAAATCAAAATAATTGACTGTCCATATTGACGTATGGACATACCATAGAACTAATTATTAAAAAAAATATATACGACGCTATATTTTCTGTTGGTCCAAGACGCTCCATGGCTGATTTAATAAGAGCTAAGCTCACGGGTGCCGAAGGCCCCCGTGCGAAGCTCTTTACCGGTAACATGTGCGTGTAAATAGATCTGATCCAACCAAACTGATTCCATCACTGAATCGTACAGCTACAGCCTAGAAACGTTTTCGTACTTCCGGTGACCTCTTCCGGTTTCATGGAGCCCGTAAATATGGCTAATCAAATAATAGAGCGACATGTAACGTAGCACAGAAATTATGTATTCGAAAGTACGATTTTTACAAAAAATATTGACCATATTCAAAAAAATATTGACTATATTCAGAACACTGAGCGAGTTTATTTCCACGATTTCTTTACTTTTCTTCCGAATCGAGAAAATGAGTTAGCATGGTCATCAAAAAGCTTACATTAATGTAGTCTCGTTCTACCAGACTCTTATCGTCTGCGGTTGAACGAAACAAAAATTAATGTCACAAACACATAGCGTCGAAGGGTGCGTAATAATGTGATTATATTGTAAATTTGGGAAAGCAATAAATAATGTGATACTAACATCTTTCTTAACATACAATTTTCCGTCTGTACACACAATCGACCGTAACGCACGGATGTCATCCCCCACTAGGACGGAAATACCCGAGTATGTACGAAGCAGGGTCACTGAAGAGGTCGCTTGATTCTCATTGGATAATAAAAGGTCAGATCATTGATGAGGTCAAATTTCACGGGTCGTCTGCTGCAGTTGTACACAGATACACATGTGCAAAGGAATCACCGGCAGCTTTCAACGGGAAACGTAAGGTTTTTCAAAGGGTCATTACTTGCTCTGCTTTAAGAACATCATTAAGGAAGACTTAGAGTTAGACACATACCATTTTCACCACTTTTACTTTGTGTTTAACAGACAGCAACCATTTCTATTGAAAATCAAAACTATTCTGCATATGATGTACCTGGTGATGGCAACTGTTTTTTCCACTGTCTAAGTTTATCATTCAATAGTGACTTCTCAAATACTGAAAATTTCAGAAAGCAAATTTGTACAGAAAGCTACCAAAACTAGGATACATGGGCAAATGAACTTGCTTTAGCACATTACCCATCTATTACAAAATCCAGTTACTGGAGGGGAATGGTACAAAATGTAGGTTGAAGCGTCCTTTGAGTTATTATGCTTTTACAGTATCACCAGGTACAACATTGTCTACACACTTCTGGCTTTCACATTGTCCATTTCTTCATATGTTCTTCTCATCGGTATCAATTAACTGAATCATTGTAGAATGATTCATCTTATAATTGCATGCAACTGATTCGAGAGGCAGAGGTCTGCAATGCTACCAAGAAAGGTATCATCCACATTGGAATGTCACATATATTTTTAGGCCCGGGGCAACATTTTCAACATTGCAACAACAAGTACAGACAAAAGTACTAGCAAATGATATAAATCACATACTTGTATTTGCAGGGATATGTAATTTTACAGAAAAAACTAGTCATTTTTTTTTGGGTGGGGTGGGG
>NW_018405088.1:140991-156687 GCF_002113885.1 Mizuhopecten yessoensis
AAAAGGAGTTAGACAAATTTTATCAAATTTCAAATGAAAACACCAGCATACAAGTCACTACAATTCCACCAGCACATTAGGCAAAGTACAATAACTTTCAAATGCACGAAGGACGCCTTATTCAACCACATTTAACACCAATATTGACTCGGGCACATGAAACCGACATAAATACCATCAACACAATCTTTCGACCCTCAAATTTGACAATGACATAATAAGGGTATCAACCAAACATCGAGGAAAACATGGTCAAAATCGCAAAAAAATCACAAAGTATGATTACACTAAGTTATACGATGGTGTCCATCCTGAAACTTCACTTGCAAACAAATGGTTTGAGCTTATATGCCAATCCATCTCTAGGTATCTACAAAAACTTCACTGCAACAGCGATGATGAAGAGGAGGAATCACCTGCTGTAGATACCTGGGATTTCAAACGTTTATAATCAGTACAAACATTAAATTTCATCATTTCACATGGATTATCTAAATTTTTAGAAAGAAAAATCTAAAATCTTTTAATGAATAGTGGTGGGAGACGTGACAGTCTCTAACCTGCTGTTTCTAACATGTTAAACATATTGTTGTTCGGAATAAAATACAAATACATGCTTCATGGATTGGCATATATCAGCTCAAACCATTTGTTTTTAACATTCTGCCTACAACTCACATTATCATATTTACCCTATGAAAATCTTTTTTTCTTTTAAATTACGTCTGTTTCTTTTAAACTTTTGGATAAAAATAATAATACATATCATTATTATTATTGTGAACATACATTATTACAGGGAGGGGATATATATACTAACTGGTATTCCTGGATATTACTTTCAATACATGGTCTAGTAGTACTGTACATACCAGTCAACTTCAAAATAACATTCGATGCATCATATTAGTGCAGTATGAATGATGATCATACTAAAACAGATCAAACACAACAACTTTGAAGAAGTACAAGGATGGATGATTTTGCCCAGCAACTGAACAGATTCCATTATTTTTATAAACCCAAGTACAGGTAAGACATTTTTTTATGAATTAAAATGTATGTAATGATTCAAAAATTAAATGTATTGAAACAAATGGACAGTACGAGCTTCGCTCTCTCCAGGCCATGCCTGAGTCATATTATAACCTTGTGGTTGATACTCTCCCCAGTTCTATATTTTATCAATGCCCCGTTATTAGTACCACTATTAGTGGAAGCGTCTAGGAGACCAAGAGTCACTCCACGTTATTACCATGCTGTACTGTGTTGAGGTCGCGCCATCAATTCAAAAAGTTATGGGCGCCGCCATTACTGTATCACGTGATCGGCGGCCACTACTTCCGTGACATTTTGACAGCTACGCGTCAGTGGAAACAAAATGGCCACCTCTACGAAGTACAAAAACGGCGGAGGAGAATCGTGTGTTGTTGTAGGCTGTGCGAACAGTAGGCGGCGTATACACCAATGGAAAATGGCACAATGTGATCTGCACGGTATTTTGCAAAATGAATGCCCGTGTCTGTTGCCGTTTAGTCTTCATAGGATGCCAGATTAGGAGGAGGTGAGGCTAGCATGGTGTGCTGCGGTCCACACACCGGCAGTTGGTTTGCCGAAGCGAGTTATTGTCTGTTCCGACCACTTCATAGATGGTAGACCAACAGCACAAAAT
Source organism: Mizuhopecten yessoensis (assembly GCF_002113885.1). Lineage (NCBI taxonomy): Eukaryota > Metazoa > Mollusca > Bivalvia > Pectinida > Pectinidae > Mizuhopecten > Mizuhopecten yessoensis. The sequence goes on from NW_018405088.1 coordinate 142,664, forward strand.
AAAGTGCCTTCACTTAAATTAGGTATGTATCTGGACTACTAATAGTATATTAGATTCTACCCTATATTCTATTATTATTTATTGTCAAGAGGTCTGTCGGAAAAAACCCGACAATCAATCCACAGGGGTTCGTTACAAATGTCTGAAATACTCTTATGCTATAGTGATATGGGGCACAACACACATAAGCATTGTGACCCATATCAGTATAGCATATGTGTATTTCAGACATTTGTAACGAACCTCAGCTGGGATCAATCAATGCAAACTGGTCAACAAAATGTGGTGAACGCCAATATGTTATACATGAACACGTACACACGTGTTGTAACATACACAAACATACGTCACCGGAAGGATTGTAAATGGACTCAGATACAGGGGCTAAGGTAATGCCTTAGACTTAATGACAATGTTCGTATGAGGTCAAATCAGGAAATGCTGCCCCCATCCTTTCCTGCACCTATATACATGTGTCAGGTTTTCCCTTGCCTGATTTACATGGTCCCATAACTTGCCACCCAAACATTTTTGTATCATGACCTACATTCCGAATGCAAGTGATCCACCTGTACAGCCTACAGATACTTTTTGACTTGTTTCAATAAATCATACCAGTAGTAAATTGTATTTCCATCAGCACACACCCCAGCACACTTACTGGCATAAAGTAACCAATAAAAATACAGGACCAGGTCAAAATGCTCTTATATATATATAAAGAATTCAGAATCTCTTGGCAGGTAAAAAAAAAAAGCAACATTTGATACAGGAGCCTTTACACGGTATTTTACCTGGTAGTGATTAAAGATTATTCTGGCATTATTATCTTGTTTTTTAAAGGCATTTTAAGATCGACTAATCCAAGATAAATGTAATAGGGTTGATTTTAATACCGCGTCTACCGTTAGTTGTGCTGTTTCGCTATATATAGAGTTGCGCGAAACCGCACATTTGCGTCGTATACAAGAAGCCATTAATGTTATATATACCTGTGTATGTATGTCCAATTTACCTGTGTGACGTCATTGATGTATGTGTTCATGTATTGTGTTGTTTTGGTTGTTGTCAGTTTTGTCCGTGTTTGACGGGATTTAAATAGAGGCAGCCATTGCCGACAGGCGGACAGATGACATTGTCGTTTTGATACAGATTTTAGGTAGGTTCTTACATAAGTATGTACGTGCAATTAAAGCACTTCTATTGTAAGCAATCCATTATGAATCATTTATAATCAAATTGTATGCTAACAACGTTTATATATCTAAATATATAAAGTCCACTATTTGATCACGAATATGTAATGTTTTATGAATGAATTCAGTTGTCTTTATAATTCATGTATCGTATGGTGATCTATAATAGATAGCATTGCTTTAATAGTTGTTTATTTAGGGGGTAGTACGTTGTTTTGAGTGGCGATACTGGCACATGAAATTTGGGTTTTAACTCGAGACCGATAGGATTAGAACAGGAAATTTTGATTTGAACTCGAGACCGATAGGTCGAGATTTTAAACCAAATTTCATGTTCCAATCGCCAGTATAGACACGAAAAACAACGTACTATCCCCATTCTAACACACCTTAACAAATATACTACGCTAACATGTTTAGAAACATTGTATTTCCTTGTACAAAAGTACGTAGTAAAATACTTTGTGACCTGAACTGGCGATGTGTCATTCTGCAGCGGACTGACCAATCGGAAAGAAGCTTTCAAAAGTCGGTCATTTGGCCCCGCCCATACTGGCGAGAGCTCGATCTGTATGTTGACGAGGCGGAAAATTTGGATTGTTCGTAAACGTCCTGTTACCAAAGTTTATACGACACATTTGGATTAATATTGACCAAGTTCTTACATTTCCATGTCAGTATGCATACCAATCGGTGCTTATCGACAAAATCGGTGATTATTTGTATAGATTTTTGAAGATTTTTGTGTAAATGCATACGACACGTGTGAAACGTTTCATTTGATTTCAGATCTAAATAGATTCCTTCACACGGATGGAACGAACGTTTCAGTAATAAATGGAGGTAAGAACAAGGAATGTATACTTTTTACTTTTTAATTCATTCAACAAATGCATTTTATCGGTCGTTTCTGTTCTGTTGCCTACCAGCTTTATCAGCGGGATCTCGCTAAGAGGCGAGCTCGACGCAATATTGTTTTGGCTAGAAACGGGGCGTGGCTTAAGTGCGATGGGAGGAGCTTAACACGATTGATCATGATTCTATCGCAGATTAGAACATGGTCCGTATCCAATCAAACCACGCGTTGCAAACGAATCGTGTTAGAATGTATATTGATATTCAACAAATACAGTTTGTCTTGACTTATCGATTATGAGAATTTACAATTGATTATCTAAAATATTGCCAACCATTTTATTTTCAATTATAATTGATGATTCTTTCACAACTAAGGTTAGGCCTAGACATTTTTTTACACAAAGACATCTATTAGGGTACATACTTGTTGGTTTTCCGTTCTTATCTATATACCATATGTATCTGCCAATGCACCCATGCCAGGTAATAAGCCTGCCCATATCTTTTTTAGAATCCCCAGATATATTTTTACTACAGTACAGTGAATAAGTATTATCTATATTAATGTATAAGCCTTCCTCTAACATTTGATCCAATTTTATATTTTGTACATTCTTGTTTTACTTCAGGTTATGAGAAAGAAATGAAGAAGGGAAGGAGGATTCTGAAACGAAAGCTGCCGGATAACCTCACAGACACACAAAGGTATTAAAAATAACCTGAAAATTGCATAATAACTTCACCAGAGTATAAAGATACTCTGTGGCTTTATCAATTAGGCCGAAAAGAAAACTTTTGTATTTTCTGAACTTGATTTTTCCTAAATTAATAGTACATGTGTATTTCCAATCATCAGTATGTCAATCACTAGTACCGCCTGTAAGTTTTGATTTAATTGACCCCAATAATAATACTTGGTAGCTGACACTTCGTTCTATACCAGTGGACTTTCCCTCAACTGTGTAAGGGAGAATACCCACTGTATCCTATGGCAATGTTTTATGTAGTTTGACAGGTAAAATTTGATCTTGACTAATTTATTTTTTCACGCAACATATACGAACAATACGCTGTGCAGAACCGTAATTGAATTGATACAATCCTATATCTTGATAGAGAGTCAGCCAAATATAAGTAGTTCGTCAGCAATTTGATTCCAGGGGAAATCTCAAAACCAGTAAGTGCAGATGTTTGATACACAGATGTGCAATATGGGTTTACAATATTTTCAAGATCAAAGTAACTGTTGTTAAACATAACTTGTGGCCTTTCTGATGTATACCGTATTCATTCCAATTAGTGCCCAGTCTCTAATAAATGCCCACCCCCCACTTCAAAGGCAAGAAATGGTATATTTTACTGTTCAGTGATCTAGTTTTAATATTTACATAAATATTTTCTTCAAATTTTATGTACTTTCAGCAAGGCTTCTTGTGTCGAGACTGATCATCATATCAAAACTGAGGAAACGCAAGCAAAGGCTGAGCCACTACAAGATGACGATCGACACCAAAGTACATTACATACTTGTACAGATGCCTTCACCCAAACGGATGCAGAGCCTGATGTTACAACAATGGGTACTGCAATAAAGATCTCCATGACCATACTTACAGAGTGATGAGCAGCAAGACAACAAATGATACATCAACCCAGACAACATCATCATGCATATCAAGTGTTTCTAAAGGTGTCAGTTGTTCAACTACTCATGTAAACATGTCTTGTGATAAGATATCAACAGATACTGATTCTCTACTGTACATTTGATTAACACTACAAGTATTTATCACATTTACTCAGGGGTTTCGGAGTATGGCGACACCATTCAAGTTCAATATGGATGTTGCAGACCAGCTGTTGTTGTTTTTGATGAGATTGAGACTTAATATACTATTTGCAGATTTAGGTCATCGGTTTGGCACAAGTGAGAGCAGCGCATCAAAGATATTTAATTGCTGGTTGCTATTGGTAGGTCAAAAACCTAAACGTCTGATTGTATGGGTACCATGCAAGACGATCCGAGCCACAATGCCTGCAGTGTTCAAGGAAAAATATCCCAAAACAACTGTTATTATTGACTGTGCTGAAAAATGTATACAGCGGCCGAAAAATCTGAAAACCAGAGGTGAAACAACACCGTGAAATACTTAGTTGGAATTTCTCCAGACGGACAAATCATGTTCATAACAAAAGGGTTTGGTGGAAGGGCAAGTGACAAATTCATTGTTGAAAAATCTGGATTGCTTCAATACTTGTTGCCCGGAGACGAAATTATGGCAGATAGGGGCTTTACGATAAAAGATCTGCCTTTTCCACTTCGAGTAAAACTTAATATGCCAGCCTTTACGAAGGGAAAGCCCCAGTTGTCTGAAATGGAGGATTCATGTAGAGCGAGCCNTTTTTTTTTTTTTTTTTTTTATCAAATTTTAGTAAAATCACACCATTTCTATAAACAGAAGTAGTGTGTAAATTTCATTTTACTTTGTTTAAAAAGCAAAAATGTTTCTTTTTATTTATCTATGAAAACCTTTCAAGATTCGCCCATAGCTGTGATCAATTGTTTAGAATATTTAACATTTTTTTCTAGCTGCCAAGTAGCACACTATTGTCATTGTTGTATTGAGAAACTTTGATTGTATTAACCTAATACCCCCCCCCTCCTCCAGACAATTTTCTAAGTGCCAGGCCTAGGGCACTTATTGCGGCAAATATGGTATGTCAGTTGTTTCACTTTCGCACTTGGATATTGAAACTCAAAGATAAATACACTTGTACATAGTCTTTGAAATATAATGAATTTAACCTTATCTATGGACAGCCAGAATCATTTTGAGGGGGAGAATGCCATTGTTTCGAGTCATTTAACAGGTACAGTTATATGTGGAAGATCTGTTACCAGACATCCTGGGGATAATGCGTCTTTACTGGTAAAAAAATACATCAATTTTCCTTTCAATGATAACAAAGTAACATTTCTGCCATTCCGTTCGATAAGGTAATAGGATTGTGTCGCCATTTCTCAGTAAAATTTCTTCTAATTTTGTAGTTATATTGCTTTGAAGTAAAGAAAAATTTCTGCCACAAAAAAAATATAGGTTGTCAGAATTTTAAGGATTTTAAAAGGAAGTTTCTGTAAAAAGGAGTAAATTTTGAAGAAAAAAATGAAAATGAAACGCACAATTTTTTGCAATATAATGTCAATAAAAATTATACTGACATAGATTAGTATTGCATTAATGTATATCAATTTCATAAATGCTGAAATTGTGTAAAATGAATAATCTATAAACGATTAAAAATTGACATTTTATTATAAAACCATATACACATAGTAATTGCATGGAAGAGTTATCGTTCTTGAAAAACTTCACAGTAGTGAAATAGGTAGCCGGTTACTTGAAGTACAGAAAAATGGACACATGTGACTCATAGATTGAAAAACAACTGAATTAATGCCTGGATTGCATTGAAATACTTTAATATTGAAAGAACACAATGTTCTGTCAATAATAAACATACAATATTCATCAGTTTAATATTAAACATTAGAATATGCGGAAATTGTGATACTGTCTCCATACATTGGATTTTCAACTAGGCATGTACTAAGAGTTTGAAGACAATCGAGAATGGTAAACAATGGCGACAAGTTGACAACACTATGAAAATTACATCACAAGTTTCTTGTATTTCTCTGACAGGGAAAACCTGGTAGATTCGAACTCATCCACAGTTCTTGGCAGAAACTTCTGGAAATAAAAGTTATTTAATCTCGTTATCTCTCGATCACAAAACACTTCCTCATACATAACTTCGACCACCTGATATTCTGCTGGGGTCCAAACGAGAAAGTAGCATTTCTCTAAATTACACACATGAAGTGTTAATTGTACTTGTAGATAATAGCCCCTCGGCCCTTTTGGTTTCAGACGATTTGTGTTGTCAACATGAACTACATCATATTTTTCTGATGTAAAATATGTTTCCAAAGAGTCTTTTTCTAATAGCGGACACTTTACTTCAAGCAAGACATTTTCATTATTGATGCTTATAAAGCCATCTGGAGACGCACAAAGCCAAGGATTACTGAGTGAACATTCAGTTCCTGAATCAGATATAACCATCCCGTTTTCTCGTTACATTGCTTTGGCCTTAATTTCACCAGCATTTCCATGTTCTGTGAATCTGTTACCCATGAAGGTGGGATATAATTGTTCCCTTATAAAATTATCTAGATTTGTTATGTCTCTGACTGGAACCTTATGGGCAGTGCTACCTGTTATCCGAATCTTTCGACTGTCTTTCCATACATCTGAATCTGTGCCACTAGCTTGTTTTACAGTGTTTTCTGTTAGTGTAGGGTCACAGGTAGGCCTATTTATAACAGGGGCAGGTGTAACATTAACTGATTTGTGAATTGTTGTGTTTTGGAGCAGGAATAATCTTTTGACATCTTTCTACATATGCTTGAAAATCTTTTGGACTTGTAAACATGTGAAAATCTGACCGACTTTCAACTTCTATCTCATCACATTCAGAACTTTCATAACACTGAAACTCATTTTCTTCCACACTTCGTTTTGGTTTTTGAAAGTCCATATTGTTAATTAAACGTGTTTCAATGTTTCTGCTTGTGCCCATATTCCATTTATTTTGTTCATCTGTACAACTCTTTCCTGTCAAATTCATTCTAACAGCATGCTCTACCTTCCACAACAACGCCCCGACATGACTGCACGTTTTACTCAAACCAGCAACACACGAACACTCGCCTGCGGTCACCCTAATGAGTGTCCTCGGAGGTCTTTGGAATGGCATTTTTCATTAGCTTTCTGAGATGGTCGAACCTCGGACTTTAACAACACAAGATCTTCATCAACACTAGCATGGATAATTTTACCAACATAACCACTCTTAAAATAGTTAAAACTGTCCAATGACTTAAAATTCTTCATTTCACTTCCATCAACCGCACGACTGTGTACCAGATAATTGTAAACATCCCCATACGTCGCTTCGGGCCACTCTCGCATGTCATCTTTCCCCTTGTTTGATTTTACATACTCGGGGCAAGAAATATGCGGTTTGACAGGCTTAGACAGTGACATGGTGAATATATCTTCAATAATATTATCAAATTGGAACTAGTTCCATTCACTTTTCAAAAGATTTCGTCAATATAAACAAACAACTTACTGACTGTCCAACACTGACCTTCAACGCCTCCATGACGGATGAGAAGTCACGGAGTCAAGGGCGGCCGACATCAGCGCCACCTATTAGTGCAATTCGAACTATTGAAAAGATAACTGTTAAAAGTTGTCTATATCCCGATAAGTAATTGGTGAGTCTCATGTCCTGGTTATTATTAATTAAGGATATTTTGTCTGGCCATACTCAACGATTTCAAATTGGACTATGTCCAATGTCCAATTTGAAATCGTTGAGTATGATGATTTTCTTTGTATTGTTTTGTATCGTATCTTTTGTATCGTACTGTCTCGTCCCTTATCACAATTCTAACTCTAACAAAAATAACTTTAACAACATTGATTGTGAATCTAATCGAATAACTTCAACAGCTTACGCATTGATACATGTTTATTATAAGACAGAACATTGAACAGATGTGTCTATGACTCAGTCAGGTAATGTCAAAATCGCATCGGTGAACTGTCGGGTTTTGTGTTCAAAAGAAGAAAAAATCTGATGTTTTCAATTATTTGAAGTCAAACTACAGCGATTTTAGCATAATTTGTCTACAGGATACACATTTCACTAATGATAAAGAAAACCGCATCATGTCAGAATGGGGATACACCTGTTTATTTAATTCACACCAGTCAAATGCAAGGGGTGTCAGTATTATGTTAAACAACAAGTTTGAATTTGAAATACACAAAATGGTAAAAGGCGATACTGGAAATTTGCTTACACTTGATATCACTATTGAAAAAAAAAGACTTACTCTAGTAACACTCTATGGTCCAAATACAGACAATCCTGATTTTTATGAAAACTTGACTTAAGTTCTTTACGAACTTCAAAATGTTGAATATATAATATGTGGTGATTTCAACCTTGCTCTAAATCAATCTGAAGATACACATAATTACAATAAGTTAATAATCCACATGCAAAAACAAAGCTTTTAAATTACATAGATTCATACAATTTAGTAGATTGCTTTAGGTTGAATCACCCAGACTCCAAACGATACACATGGAGAAGAGGAAACCCTGTAAAGCAACCAAGACAAGACTATGTTTTAATTTCTGAAAATATTTTTAACTTAACAAAAAAAACACACATCAAAGCAGGATACAGGACCGACCACTCTCTGATCACATTAGAACTAAAATTTAACAACTTTGATATTGGTAGAGGAACCTGGAAGTTTAATAACAGCCTACTATATGACACTGAATATATACAAAAAGTAAAGAATACCATACAAAATGTGAAAGATCAATATAACAACCCAAACTTTTTAAATGCCCCAACAGATATTGAAACTCCTTATGTTATAGATGATCAACTACTTTTAGAATTTTTACTGCTGGAAATCCGAGGTGTAACTATATATCATGCTTCACAAAAGAAAAAGACAAGAAACAAGAAAGAAGAACTTATAACAGAAATAAACATTATTGAAAACAGCACTCCCTTAAATCTCAACTCACTAAACAACAAGCAGATAGAATTAGAAAACATAAGAAAAGATTAGATGAAAGGGTATACAATAAGATCAAAGGTCCAATGGATAGAAGATGGTGAAAAAGTGACAAAGTACTTCTGTGGTTAAGAATCCATTTTTTTTACAAATAAAACAATTCAGTGGATAGAAAAAGATAATGGAGATCATGTTGTTAAACAAAGAGAAATATTAAAAGAAATTGAACTATTTTATACAAATCGATATAATTGCCACTCAGAAAACCCTGAGCAAATAAATTTAGACGAATACTAATAATATTTCATTTTTTTTGTTTTAGAAAATTCTAAACATATGAAGGAAAACTTACAGAATCTGAATTGTTAAAAGCTCTAAAAAAATGAAATTCTTTTTGCAAGACTTAAAACTTTTTATACTTAACTCAATATATCAAGGATATGAAAAAGAAAAACTTTCAATAACTCATCAGAGACAGGGACTTATTACATGTATCCCTAAAGGTGAAAAGCCCAGACAATATTTGAAGACTTGGCGACCTATACCACTATTAAATGTAATATACAAACTAGCATCTGCATGTATAGCCAACAGATTGAAAAAAGTACTTGACTTAATAATATCAGAAACTCAAACAGGTTTTCTGAGTGGTAGATATATAGGTGAAAACACCCGACGAATATATGACTTAATGCATTTTACAGTTTTCTTTTTTCTTACTTGTGGCTGAAATCTTGGCTATTCTGGTAAACAAAACAAAAAAACAACAAAAAAACAAAAACAAAAAACATAAAATGTAAATAACAAAGAACACAAACTCTCACAGTTCGCCGACGACACAAGTTTTATTCTAGATGGTTCTGAGAAATCATTCATTGAGGCTTTGGAAACTTTAGAAAAGTATGCTTTGATATCAGGTCTGAAAGTAAACACAGACAAAACACAAGTTATATGGATAGGCTCAAAGAAATTTAGTGCAGTTGTTTATCACCATCGATGGAAACTGAAATGGAATGTCACACCTTTCAATCTACTGGGAATACATTTTTCTGTTGAACTAGACAAAATTACAGACCTTAACTACAAAAACAAAACAACTGAGATAGAATTAATGTTAAAACAATGGTCTTGAAGAAATATCACTCCTATAGGAAGAATAGTAGTACTTAAATCTCTCATAATCCCCAAAATAACACATCTGTTCATTGCAATACCTAACCCGAGCAAAAACACAATTCAGTACTTAAACACACTTCATTTTTCAAATTCATATGGCTGTCAAACACAGAAAAAAATAAAAGACAGACTCTAGTGAAAGATTATAAAGATGGAGGATTAAAAATGATTGACTTAGATAAATGTATTACTAGCCTCAAATCAACTTTGATTAGACGGCTTCTGCCAGCAAAAACAAAAGAATGGATTAATTTGTTTAAAGCGGAAATAACTTGCACACACAATATATCACAATTCAATGTAGACCACTTTAAACTTATTAAAACAACCAATACATTCTGGAAAGATGTTCTTGAAGCTTGGGTAACCATCACAGAAAACATTCCTCCCAAAACACTTAAAGATTTTCAAGAATCAACACTATGGTATAACCCAAATATTTTGATAAATAATTCCTCTATCTTCTATAAAGACATGCATGTCAAAGGAGTAAAATTTGTAAATGACATTCTACAAAATGATAACACTTTTCTCTCATTTGAAGAATTCAAACAGAAATACACTACACACTCAAACCACTTTCTCCAGTATAGAAGTATCTGTGAATCAATAGCAAAAGCTGCACAGACACTTAATATAGACAAACACAGAGGACAACCACCCCAGACCCTTCACTTCATTTCACCTACAAATAATATTAAAATCCATCAAGGGAAGTAAAGATATGTACACCACACTATTGAATAAACAAAATACATGTAAAAATACAGCAGAACAAAAATGGAAATCAGATGATAGATTTAGTGCAATTAATTTTAACCAAATATATCAATTACCCTTCCAAACCCCAAAAGGAACAAAAATCCAATGGTTCCAATATAAAATCCCGAACCGGATTATTACCACTAATTCATACTTAAACACAATTGGTATTAAAGACTCTGATACCTGTCCACTCTGTAGAGCACACTCTGAAAAAATAGAACACTTATTTTGGAATTGCATCAACACCCAACACCTATGGAAAAATCTTAGAATATGGATTCATAATAAACTTGGTAAAAATATTGACCTTAATATAAGTACAATTCTATTTGGGGTCACAGGAGAAACTAATGAAACAAAACCAACTAACAGCATCATTACATACACTAAATACTTCATATTCTGTTATTCAAAGAAAACAGGAAATCTCTCAATAATAGGATTGAAAGAATACCTAACTCAAACATTTACATACGAAATGACGTTGTCACACAAAAAACATGCAAATTCAACATTTCAACAAAACTTGGAATGAATGGAAAAACCTATTTACTTAAGTCCAAAAAACCCCAAAATTATTTGAAAACCAAAGCCAAGTGAATGAACCTCAAACAGTTGGTCACCCATATACCCTTAAGAATTGCACTAATTAAATATTGTTGTCATATGTATGTGTAGCCCTTTATACACATTAATATATACATGTGCTAATAACTTGCTAATATACATGTGTTTTATACACCCAAAAAGGGTATAATGTACACTGTTGAAATGTGTAAACATTGACCTCCCTAGATTGTGAGAAGCTACATGTATGTATTTGTTGAGTATAGTACATGTCTATATGTATATGTGAATATGTATATTATACATGAACATGTATAGCTCTGTATGCGAGTATATGTTTATAAACATGTGTATGTGTAGCAGTGTACAAACGCGTGAATATCCGCTTAAATACAAACAAGTTCTTACAAAGTAAAAAGATTTTTATTGTTTTCCTCTGTTTATATGTCAAATTGTAAACTTGTACAAGTATAACATATGACAATACCAAATTGTGTACTGTAACTATGATATTTCACAATTCCAGTTTTTATACTGTATACATGTACCTATAATGTATTACAATGCCACATTGTATACTGGATAATTATAACATATATATCACAAAGCCAAATTGTGTACTGTTCAAGTATCATGTATCAAAATGCCAAAGAGATATGGGAAAGTGCTCAAAATAATGAAAAACAGGGGTGATCAAGTTTCTCTAAACTGCGACCGGTGTTTCTCGGGTTAAAACAGTTTGTAATTGCCATTATCTATATGTTCTATGTAGCCGAATGTGTAACGCAGTTTACTTGCGACTAGAAAATAAACGGTGCAGGTTCGAATCCTCCTTTATTTTATTTTTTTAAATATTTAGGCATGTGATCATTTTCCTTAATAAGGCAATGGTGTTTTTTTTTTAAATCAATGGAAGATTTTGTTTACATCTTAATAACATACCTATTGATTTATCAGTTTTGTAAGTAATAATTTCTTTACTATTTAGTGCGACATACTTCTCTCGAAGCATGTCAACAAATTCCTGTACACGTGTACAGTACAGCTACGCTTTGTAGGTAAGACACTATTTTTGATGAAATTTATGAATTGTTTTACCCTCCAACTGGCAATAGTAGTTATACCAAGTGCTTAAACACCAACAAATAATGCCGAAATACCAAATATGTGGTCTGTTTACAATAATCTATACTTAGACACGGGATTCCGATATTGCTACCTGTATAAAAAATACCTGAGGACGCGTCATAATATTGCACGGTTGGATGCGCGCACTAGCGTAACATAGCTTTGGGGAAATAGGCATAGCAACCCGCCATATCTCTAATTACTGTATAAGTATAATATATCACAATTCAAAATGGCATACTGTATAAGTATAACATCTCAAAATTCAAAATTGTATAATGTATAACTATAACATATCACCAGGCCAAATTGTTTACTATATACCTATAACATATCACAATGCAAAATAATATACTGTACAAGTAAAACATCTCACAATGCAAAGTTATTTACTGTATAAGAATATTATATCTCAATGTCAAATTGTATAGTGTACACCTTTAATGACTAATATGCTTACAGCATACAAGCATATCTGCGTGTGTGTGTGTATGTGTGTACATATGCATATGTATGTGTATGTGCGTGCGTATGAATGAATGTATGTATGTATGTTTGACGTGCCTACGTGTAGGCATACATGCCTATGTACGTAGGTATACATGTATGCATGCATGCGTGTATGTATGATTAGTCAAGAGTAGCCCGAGAAAATGTGTGTGCCTTCAAAGTGTCTAGATCTGTCACCCAAAATTCATTTGTGTGTTTTGGGTTTCCTTTCTACACCTCCAAAATCAGCCCAGTAAAAAATGAATTATTCGCTTATTTGCCCTCATACTATTTATTATAACGTCGGAGACAGTACGTTAACCGATATACCATTGATTTTAAATTTTGTAAAATGTAGGATAGATAGGTTTTTATTCTGCTTGAAATTACTTTTATTAATGTTATCCACTTTTTGACCTGTAGCTGATCGTAACAACTACTTTCATGTTAATTGGGAATCATTTAGTTGACACGGTTTTCAACAACGGGGACGCTATTTTGGACATGTTAACATCAGACTAAAGGAGCAGGTTTTAAACCCTGACGCCATAATTACTTCTCATATCAACAGAAATGTGGTAAAAGACGTAACACATTATTAGTGTCAATTCGTGCAGCAATTTATTGGTCTGCTGTTCACACTGTTGGGGCAATATAAGCCATTAACAGCCAATTTGTATGTAACTACGTGTAAGGTTTAAGTAAATTGACCCTTTGGCATGCCGGCTACTCGACATTGAACTATGTGACCAGAAAATAAACATACATCAGTGGGCAGTGTCGCCAATCTCAAAGGTATATTTTACGTGATAAAGCTCACGTGGTGTACGTGCGGACTAAATAAATACCAACACCAAATATCTAATTACCGAGTATTAGCTATCGTGATAGGATACTAAATATAGTATATTGTAGATTACTGTAACTATATACTGTATATTACATGTAACTATATACTGTAGATTACTGTAACTATATACTGTAGATTACTGTACCTATATACTGTAGATTACTGTAACTATATACTGTAGATTACATGTAGCTTTATACTGTAGATTACTGTAACTATATACTGTAGATTACATATAACTATATACTGTAGATTACATATAACTATATACTGAAGATTACTGTAACTATATACTGTAGATTACATGTCACTATATACT
>NW_018405088.1:159148-172334 GCF_002113885.1 Mizuhopecten yessoensis
TTATACTGTAGATTACATGTAACTATATACTGTAGATGACATGTCACTATATACTGTAGATTACTGAAACTATATACTGTAGATTACATGTCACTATATACTGTAGATTACTGTAACTTTATACTGTAGATTACATGTCACTATATACTGTAGATTACTGTAAATATATACTGTATATTAAATGTAACTATATACTGTAGGTTACATGTCACTATATACTGTAGATTACTGTAAATATATACTGTATATTAAATGTAACTATATACTGTAGGTTACATGTCACTATATACTGTAGATTACTGTAAATATATACTGTATATTAAATGTAACTATATACTGTAGGTTACATGTCACTATATACTGTAGATTACTGTAAATATATACTGTATATTAAATGTAACTATATACTGTAGGTTACATGTCACTATATACTGTAGATTACTGTAAATATATACTGTATATTAAATGTAACTATATACTGTAGGTTACATGTCACTATATACTGTAGATTACTGTAACTTATTACTGTAGATTACATGTCACTATATACTGTAGATTACATGTAACTATATACTGTCGATTACTGTTACTTTTTACTGTAGATTACATGTAACTATATACTGTCGATTACTGTTACTTTTTACTGTAGATTACATGTAACTATATACTGTCGATTACTGTTACTTTTTACTGTAGATTACATGTAACTATATACTGTCGATTACTGTTACTTTTTACTGTAGATTACATGTAACTATATACTGTCGATTACTGTTACTTTTTACTGTAGATTACATGTAACTATATACTGTGGATTACTGTAACTATATACTGTAGATTACATGTAACTATATACTGTCGATTACTGTTACTTTATACTGTAGATTACATGTAACTATATACTGTAGATACCATGCCACTATATACTGTAGATTACATGACACTATATACTGTAGATTACATGTCTCTATATACTGTAGATTACTGTAACTTCATACTGTAGATTACATGTAACTATATACTGTAGATTACATGTAACTATGTACTGTAGATTACTGTAACTATATACTGTAGATTACTGTAACTTATATACTGTAGATTACATGTAACTATATACTGTCGATTACTGTTACTTTATACTGTAGATTACATGCAACTATATACTGTAGATACCATGCCACTATATACTGTAGATTACATGAAACTATATACTGTAGATTACATGTAACTATATACTGTCGATTACTGTTACTTTATACTGTAGATTACATGTAACTATATACTGTAGATACCATGCCACTATATACTGTAGATTACATGACACTTAGATTACATGTAACTATATACTGTAGATTACATGTAACTTTATACTGTAGATTACTGTAACTATATACTGTAGATTACTGTAACTTATATACTGTAGATTACATGTAACTATACACTGTCGATTACTGTTACTTTATACTGTAGATTACATGCAACTATATACTGTAGATACCATGCCACTATATACTGTAGATTACATGACACTTAGATTACATGTAACTATATACTGTAGATTACATGTAACTTTATACTGTAGATTACTGTAACTATATACTGTATATTACTGTAACTATATACTGTAGATTACTGTAACTTTATACTGTAGATTACATGTAACTATATACTGTAGATTACTGTAACTATATACTGTAGATTACTGTAACTATATACTGTAGATTACTGTAACTTTATACTGTAGATTACATGTAACTATATACTGTAGATTACATGTCACTATATACTGTAGATTACTGTAACTATATACTGTAGATTACTGTAACTTCATCAAACATTTAAACAGAGTATTGAAATAATTCTTTAAAAAAGACATTGTTTGTCCTTATCTGATTGATTGTTCCCAACAGATACACGGTAACCAGTCCTGGTAGTTTTGATACACGGCAATCAGTCCTGGTAGTTTTGATACACGGTAATAAGTACTGGTAGTTTTGATACACGGTAACCAGTCCTGGTAGTTTTGATACACCGTAATCAGTCCTGGTTGTTTTGATACACGGTAACCAGTCCTGGTAATTTTAATACACGGTAATCAGTCCTGGTAGTTTTGATACCGGGTAATCAGTCCTGGTAGTTTTGATACACGGTAACCAGTCCTGGTAATTTTAATACACGGTAATCAGTCCTGGTAGTTTTGATACACGGCAATCAGTCCTGGTAGTTTTGATACACGGCAATCAGTACTGGTAGTTTTGATACACGGCAATCAGTACTGGTAGTTTTGATATACGGTAAACAGTCCTGGTAGTTTAAATATACGGTAAACAGTCCTGGTAGTTTTGATACACGGTAATCAGTCCTGGTAGTTTTGATACACGTTAATCAGTCCTGGTAGTTTTGATACACGTTAATCAGTCCTGGTAGTTTTGATACACGGCAATCAGTCCTGGTAGTTTTGATACACGGCAATCAGTACTGGTAGTTTTGATACACGGCAATCAGTACTGGTAGTTTTGATATACGGTAAACAGTCCTGGTAGTTTTAATATACGGTAAACAGTCCTGGTAGTTTTGATACACGGCAATCAGTCCTGGTAGTTTTGATACACGTTAATCAGTCCTGGTAGTTTTGATACACGGTAATCAGTCCTGGTAGTTTTGATACACGTTAATCAGTCCTGGTAGTTTTGATTTTATGATAGAAATACTTATGTATTTCATTTCGCTATGTCTACTCCAGAGCGACAAATCAAATAGATGGTTGTATTTTATGGGGGTTTATTTTCTTCGAGTATTAAATATTTAGTTTAAGGTTCCTTATAAAGAAGAACACCAGTTAGAACGTTAATTGAATTTAAGTTTTTTGATGAACAGTCAAAAAATGATAATATATGAGTAGTAAATATAATTCATGTTTCACCTTAACTTTCAAATTGGGAATTTCTTATGTCAAATTTAATTATCTATGCACTATTTAAGAGAGGGCATATCCACCATCAAGGACTAAAACGAAACTCATGTTACGTTAAACCTTAAATGTATATAACCCTTCTTTTGTAGAATATCAAGTCAAATTGATAAAAAGGGTCGATAATATCGTTTTACCTCAAGAATTATTGGATTTTACTCACAGAAACGCATATAACATAACTTGACTTTTGATGTAGTAGTGTGTAGGCTGATGTAGTAGTGTGTAGGCTGATGTAGTAGTGTGTAGTCTGATGTAGCAGTGTGCAGGCTGACGTAGTAGTGAGTAGGCTGATGAAGTAGTGTGTAGGCTGATGTAGTAGTGTGTAGGCTGATGTAGTAGTGTGCAGGCTGATGTAGTAGTGTGTAGGCTGATGTAGAATTGTGCAGGCTGATGTAGTAGTATGTAGTCTGATGTAGCAGTGTGCAGGCTGATGTAGTAGTGTGTAGGCTGATGTAGAAGTGTGCAGGCTGATGTAGTAGTGTGGAGGCTGATGTAGTAGTGTTTAGGCTGATGTAGTAGTGTGCATGCTGATGCAGTAGTGTGCAGGCTGATGTAGTAGTGTGCAGGCTGATGTAGTAGTGTGCAAGCTGATGTAATAGAGGGTAAACTAATGTAGTAGTGTATAAGCTGATGTAGTAGTGTGCAGGCTGATGTAGTATTGTGCAGGCTGATGTAGTAGTATGTAGGCTGATGTAGTAGTGTGCAGGCTGATGTAGTAGAGGGTAAACTGATGTAGTTGTGTGT
Organism: Mizuhopecten yessoensis; assembly: GCF_002113885.1. Taxonomy (NCBI): domain Eukaryota; kingdom Metazoa; phylum Mollusca; class Bivalvia; order Pectinida; family Pectinidae; genus Mizuhopecten; species Mizuhopecten yessoensis. Next base: position 162,867 of record NW_018405088.1, read on the forward strand.
TGGCTGATGTAGTAGTGTGCAGGCTGATGTAGTAGTGTGCAGGCTGATGTAGTAGAGGGTAAACTGATGTAGTTGAGTGTTGGCTGATGTAGTAGTGTTCAGGCTGATGTAGTATTGTGCAGGCTGATGTAGTAATATGTAGGCTGATGTAGTAGTGTGAAGTCTGATGTAGCAGTGTGCAGTCTGATGTAGTAGTGTTTAGGCTGATGTAGTAGTGTGCAGGCTGATGTAATAGAGGGTAGGCTGATGTAGTAGTGTATAGGCTGATGTAGTAGTGTGTAGGCTGATGTAGTAGTGTGTAGGCTATTTTATAGCTGCATTGGATCTGGGTATGATGCCTCGAGGTCGACAGAAGTCATATTAGTTCTTAGCGTCATATTTATATTAATCAATATTATGAGTAAGATTAAAAAATATTTTTCCCCTAACCACTCCATGTTTCCTCACTCCCAACTTATTGGATAAACCTGCTAGGCGTTAATCAAAATAAACAACCATACCTTGACTAAGTTCAAGGACAAACAATCATATTGCGAGTTAGATCGACAAGATAAGGAATCCCCACTAAAAGTATTGAGTCTCTGTCTTTTTAACACTTAACAATTTATTTACTAAAAGTTTATCTACCATGATATTCATTTTATTCACTATAGAACCTTACAATGTTCCATGGATCAATACTGTTGACAAATGTGATTTTAATACGTTGCACCTTGTAAAAAGTCATTGCTATATCTTGTAGAATGTAACTATTTCAAATAACGCTCCTTTAATGCTAGAACCATAATTCAGGACTTACACGGACCATTCTGCCACAGTCTAGCAACTGCATGCCCATATATCTCACAAGTGTCCAGCTCCCGTCTCTTAGCCTTGTGCTATATCCCAATGACCTTGTCGGTAATGACTTGAACTAAACGGATCATCGCCAAAATCATTTGTCTTCAACGCCAACAGATCCGCCTGAAGAACCACCAAGCAACGTAGTGACAAATAAACAAGCACTAGGGGCCGACACTGGGCAATTACTACCTGGTCCCCTGACTCATAAACAAGCACTAGGGGCCGACACAGGGCAATTACTACCTGGTCCCCTGACTCTCACGCTCAAGTAAACATTCACCAAAAAGGTTTCCGAGTCAAACGGTCATCTCTATTTAGAAATGGCCTTTTACCGAAAATACCAAGTGTAAGAAACTCGATCCATCCTTGAGCACAATTCCGACTGAAACATAGAAAACCTATAGATTATATAAATCATGTGTACAAGTATATTACAAAAGACCAATGTAATAGGCGGAATGGGAGAGGAACAGCAGTAACACGTGATGGTAGTGGACACTGGTCATTGTTTAGAGCTTATTTTTTTCACTGATAACAATTTCATAAAATCATCAGGGACAACAACCTTGGCCGATTATATAGATTGTACAGTTGTCATTGATAATACTTGTCATTGATAATACTTGTCATTGATAATACTTGTCATTGATAATACAATTGATAATACTTGTCATTGATAATACTTGTCATTGATACTTGTCATTGATAATACTTGTCCTGATATTTGTTTAGATCCAATCCGTAATAATGAAATCAAACTGACGCAAACGCATTTACAAATGAAACCTGAGAACCCGCATAGATATGAAACACATATATTTGTAATCATTAATAGGAATCAAATTGAACATTGTAAAGCAGCTTGATGTTAGCTGTTTTGTAATTAAAGCTTTAATATACAGTGTGGTGTCAATACGAATTAGCTTTTAAACTCACTGTTATTCAACCAGTATCAACAAACCGTCCATGTTAATGGTTAATATTATAAGGATCTAACAAAAAAACAGGTATATATTCAGTTAAAAATTAGCAGAAAAAAAGTTAATTGTTGACACACGATAAATAAGTGTGACTTTTATCATTAAATATCTTACAAATATGTGCCCATTGGACAGGGTTATAGACTTAGAAATTGTTCCTGGTACAAGTCTATATCAAGGATTTATCCAAGATACGTGTACACAGGCGGACTATACTGAATTAACACGCTCACGTGAATCCTCATGTGGTCCCTGGCTGGTACTAAACGGTCATAACCTTGATCGTTCATCTTGTAGATCTAGTTAGCCACTGGACCTAATCACACTAAGGATATTCTAATCTCAAAGGGAGGGTGTGAAGCGCTACCTCGAGCGTGAGATGAAAAACTCGAAAATAGAAATACAAATTAGACAAACAAGAAGATGGAAGGTGTGTATATTAGAAAAACCAACAGAATAATAACATAATAGCATATGGTAGGTTAATTTAGACAAACATGGAGAACGAAGCATACAAAAAAGGTCGAAGTTTGTGACTGACTTAATTCCCCCCCCCCGCCCCCTCCCAAGATAATTTTTTTACAGTAATACAGAAACTTAATCAGATAGTATTTCGTCTTTCGAAATATTGGAAAATGTAAAGGTAGGGTTGCCTTGGTTATCAAGCAAGTCTAGTTCTTTTTGCAAGCAGGCAATTTTCATTTCAACATATTTTATTGACAAAGAAGAATGGTACACTGTCAAAAGGATTGGACAACAGGCTTATAGCCTATATAAGTCCTCTCCATTGATGGTAGGTATATGGACTTTATCGATTGATTTTATCATAATAAGATTTTGATTACTGTCAAAAATTGATCATTGGAAACGAGTAACATATTTGGCGTTAGAACCTTGACAATATGTCACTGCAAAAAGAAATGTACCTCAGGCATCTGATGTTAAATAATATGATATATACATAACTATTTAGTAACGGATACAATATGAATATGTACAAATTGGCCCGATGATTTAATTTCTGGTACATATAAAATTGAATCAACATACATTTTATTTTGTAGCAATATATTTGTGTATCCATTATAATTGGTAATTAGTGTCTGCACATTTTGGTATAGAGAAAATTGCAGGTATATAAGGTCCATAGAAAGTTATATATAATGATATGATCACAAAATAAATTGCTTAAAATTCTGATTATATTTCTTTTAGATATTGTCTACAACAAGATACAACAAGATACAAGAAACTTTATTTAACGTCGCATACAAGTAAACAAGGAACATTAGCTCTTGAGAGCTATTATCGCGACAAACATATGTAAAAATAACAATAAAACACTATATGTATGAAATATAACAATCGATGGTTTATCATATGTGTTTTATTAATCATATATATTTTATATCTTTTCACGTCCGATCGGCGAATCGAACCCTGGCCGCCTTGGTGAAAGCCATGTGCACTATCCACTCCACCACCCGACCATCCGAATTTCCCTATCCTACACCCCTGTGCATGAACAAGTCTTATAATCTTTGTGGCCACTGAAAGAAACAAGCAGATACTATTTACATTCATTCGTCAAGTATATACAAAAAAACTGTTCAAAAAGTAATGGCAATATTTTTACCTCCCAAAACTCAAAATCTTCAGAGTGAAAGTAAGAATGCACTACAGTTATCATTTAAAGGGTTAACACTGAAAATATGCAAAAGAGTTGCTATACAATTAAAACACTCTATGTATGAAATATAACAATCGATGGTTTATCATATGTGTTTTATTAATCATATATATTTTATATCTTTTTACATTCTCACACACAATGACCTTTCAGTGTTCAAAAGTGTATCTAACTGTTTTGGCTGTTGGACAGTTTCGAGAGGAAAGTGTGCATTGGACGGACTGCGAGTCTCTCTTTGGTGTGCAAATGTGATATTTGTAGATAGTTCGCCTTTAGCTGTATCATACATTGTATCTTGACCATATGTAAGATGAGCTTCATGTTCAATATGTTATCAAGAATAAATAAAGCCTTTATAACCGGGCCGAAATGTATTGTCAGCGCGACATACGCAAGATACAGGAATACAGTAGTGATGACGTTTATGAAATCAGAGAAATATCTCAAAATTAATGCGCATGTCATCCGACACAACAATCTGACATTTCGTTAATGAAAAAAAGCAACGATAAACAAACCCAAAACCTAGAAAAAAACAAATGATNCCCCCCCCCCCCCCCCCGCCCTCCTGTATTCTCCGAGTCTTAACAAAGCTCATCGTCAGCTCTAAACAAAGAATAAAGAATATTCTCCGCCAACAGATAGTTGTCAGTTGTTTATGTGTGTTATGCCGGTTTCGGAATCCGGCACCGACTTCATTTATGTAATGGTTACTGTTCGCCCTCTTGTATCCGCTCTGCTTTTGAGTAAATCCACCGTTCATGTGTAAGTGACTGTTTTTGTGATGTTTAACCTTACTGGCGTGGTGGCAGCTGCTACAAACATATGTTGTCATTTAATAGACAACATTAAGTGTTTTTAATTACAAGAACTGTTTCAACAAAGTCATTCCGTAGTAACATTCTACCGCGAACACACGAACAAACTATCAGCATGGCCCATAGTCTCAAAGCACCGAAGCTGTGGTGTTTTAACGACAACAGAAACGGTTACGTCGTTCGAGAATTGGCTTCAAAACCTGTTATATACTCTGTCGCTCGATGCTAACTTTGCCAGGTTCCTCGTCGAGGGATTTCTTTGGAGAAAACGTCCAGGACTTCACCGTTCAGGGGCTTTCTAAATGACGATGAGAATATTCCAGAAAATACCAGGCTGATCCGAGAACAAGAACAAAAGTCAGAATGCTATTACCCATGTTATGCCAGACAGAAAACTATTGCCCTATAATATGCCGTAACACCATTGTGAAGAATTCAACATCATTGGACAATATTCGGCAGACTATATGACTACATTATGGATTTCAGACAACCGGTGGTCACTTTATTGACTTTGTCTGCATAAAATTTGAACTTAACGAAACATCAGAAAACCTTTATCAGTGGCTCATGGATTTTGTTGATGATAACTTACTTCGCTATGGGTAAAACTCACCATGGAGAAGGTATTGCCGATAATGAGGAGCTCACCCCTACATTGGAAACAAATGTTGTTTTAACTTGGCTCCTCTGATACACCCGGACCTTCCTAAATTTGTGAAACAGAGATATAGAACTGAGCTCAGTTCCCGCACTTTGGCCAACATAAAGCCCGAAATATTGCTTGCTTTGGACTCCTTATGCAAAGAAATCCAGTCTACTGCTGATGCGAAAGCCGAAATCAAAATCTGTCCAGTCGCGTTACCGTTAATAGCGTCCATTGTGTAAAGAGTCTGGAAGACCTGAAATCATATTTTAAGCAAGTGCTCGTATCTGCCAAGTCAAGACCGTCAAGTTATTGCAAAGGCTTGTCAGGTCATCGGGATACATGATGAGTCTGAAGAGGAGGTAGACACAGATTCGTACCATGAACCACAATATGACGACCCACCTATTGTTAGCAGGGTTCGTGTCCGTCCGTTTATGGAGAGGAATGATGTGTCAATCCGCCCGTCTTGTCGTCAGGTTATTGTCGAAGATAACGTTTACACTTATGGTTCTGCGGACACTCCCATCGACAGATATGCTGTCCGGAGAGCTCATGTTCTACGTTCCTCTACAAATACTACAGAATGGCCTGGTGATTTTGTAGAACTTGATCTTCCCACCAATCTTGCAGATTGTGGTGACGCTTTTACAGTGGAACCCCACGACACTTGGGTCTGGCCTAAACCCGCTATCGTGTCAAGTGTCGCCGGGAAAGTACGTACACCTTTGACTGAGATGCCCAAGCTGCTCAAACGTAACGAGCATTTCTGAAAAGTTCGTGCAGCCGTTGTACCAGACTCTACTGATACCGTACCCAATCCTTTGCCGACAAGACCTGCTATTGTGGCTTCCTCTTTAAGTCATTCTGCTAATGAAAACCTAGATCCTGACAATCTGATGCCGACTGAAGTGAAAGCAAAATTCCGCGACGTCTTGCAAGAGTATGACTCTGTGTTTGACCCCGATTTCACTGGCTATAGTGGTGCCGCTGGTCCGTTTGAAGCCAAGGTCAATATAGGCCCAATGTAACCACCACAGAGGAAAGGAAGGGTCCCTATAGCTAAGAGAAAGACGAACTTGAAAGGAACGGTGTTTTCAAGCGCCCGGAAGACATCGGGGTATCTGTAGAGTACGTCAACCTGAATTTCCTAGTCAACAAACCTAGTGGCGGTTTTCGGTTAGTCACTGCCTTCGCAGATGTTGGACGATATACTAAATTTAACCATTGCTCTTGCCTGATTTCGACTCCACCATGCGCCAAATTGCCCAGTGGAAATATATCATCGCGACAGTCATTCTATCAGATTCCTTTGAGTCGCGACTCCATGAAGTATTGTGGTGTCGTTACACCATGCAAGGGGGTGCGTGTGTATGCACGTTCCGCTATGGGTTTGCCTGGGTCTGAAACCGCGATAGAACTCACTTGTCGTGTTTTGGGTGAATTGGTGGAGTCTGGAGTATTGCTAAAGTTGCGGACGATTTATGCATTGGGGGAATACCCTGGAGGAACTTTTACTCTCCGCGCGAGCCCGCATCGTATCGTGACCCTGTCTACATGTACGCCTCTCCCTACTTTGTTTGGCCTTCGATAGTTCATCGATGCTTACAATGTGTTGGCTCGGGTTGTGAAAGGTTATTCATTATTAGCTCACCTGGTCCGAAGGATTATAGTGAACCTATGCCGTGGTGCAGCGTCCGTCGTCCGTCGTCGTCCGTCGTCAATTTTCTCTTTAAAACCTATCTCTTCCTAAACGCCAAAGAGGATTTCAACCAAATTTAGTCCGAAGCACTAGTCCGAAGACAGCTGTCTATCACTATTTCTATGCCTTGGATAAGGATGCTGCCATCCAGTGTGCGTCGCTTAAAACGGTTACATCGTTTATCCAGAAACATAGCTCCATAGATCCGCCTGCGGTAGTTGGTTGCCTCTTTGCTGCAGACTTCATTAGACGTGAACAGTAATTGATTTTATTGTGTCACATCTTATACTGTTACTACGTTGATGGAAAATGAACAGCGTGATACCCTTTGGGACGCTCTCATTCGTTTGTGCATTGAGCTTCACCCTCTTAATGGAACGTTTGCTGTCATTCGCACTGACCCTGCTCCTGGATTCAAAGCTCTGACTAATGACGAAATGCTACAGAAATACAGTCGTTTTGAAACTTGGTTACCCTAAAAATACTGTTGCAAAACGCACTATCCAGAAACTTGAAACGAGATTTTGCACCAAGACCCCACGTGTCCTTGTTCTTGCCTTTGCTACATCCCGAATGAAAATGTGGATCAGACTGTGGGCACGGGAAATGTTGATCAATTCCAAAACAGACAAATTCCGTTGGACGATCAAAGTCTCATTCTGTCCCAACACAACAACAGACTCTCTAACCACCCGTCTAGTGAACGATCCACAACTCCGGGCGGCAGCATACCCCCTATTCCGACTATCCAGTTCGGTGATCTTGTGTACCTTCATGCCGATCGCAATAAGTCTACTGCTCGTGATAGATACTTGGTTTCTATGGTTGCCGGACAGTGGTGTCAAATAAAATAAATTGTCGGACAACAACTACGCAGCACATCATACAGAGTCAAGAAATCTAACTGTTACACGGTTAGAGAGTGTGGAAGCACTCGTAGTACAAAAGACACTCTTGCGGATGATCTATCCGCCGACGACAATGACAACACTCTGAGCTTATCCAACGAAGCTCTCCCATCACCACCAGACATTCCCCTAATTATCTCTGTGCCCCCCCCCCCCCCCCCCCCCCCCCCCCCCCCTCTCCTGCAACTATTCCTCCAATAATGACGACCACTAGTGATCGGTTTGAAACTGTGGACCTCGAGCCTACTGTGATTCCTCCACCTGAGCCAGCTGTGATGGACAAACATCCTGCCGATTTAAATGAGTCGTCATGGCGTCCTCGACGCCAACATACAGTGCAAACGAGATTTAGTGACTATGTACTTTATTAGGTTCAGTGATCCCTCGCTTAATCAGTTAGCTTACTAGTATCTACTGACAGTTTGCCACTGTTGGACAATTTAAAAAAAACCAACGAATTTGGTTGTGTATGTAAATTTCTCGTTAAGTAAAGCACATATTATCCAGGTACTGTTTTAGGTAAACGAGAACTAAAGACTGTTTTTTAGTGTCTCTAACCATCTGAAGAAAAAAGGGTAGCGCCAACAGATGCTGGATTCCGGAACTCCCAGTCCGGCATCGACTTCATTTATGAAATGGTTACTGTTCGCCCTCTTGTATCCTCTCTGCTTTTTATTAAAGCCACTATTCATATGCTAGTGACTGTTTTGGGGTGTTTAACCCTACTGCCGCTCTATAGTGTCGTTTCAAGCGCCCATGAATTTACGTGAAATAAATTTCTCCCTGTGTAGTGACATGAAAGTGGTCGAATCCTGGTGTTCAGCTATGACTAAATATTGTTTATTTATTACCAGCTCAAATACAGGTCAGGGCAATTTACTTCCCTTGCCTTCAGATTCGTTCCCTCATTATCCCACGGCTTACTAAATAAGATAAATTAATCGTCCCTGATTGACATTTCCCAAATTAGGTTTTCGGATAAAACGTCACAATACACTTTTCATGTCTAAGTATTTGGCAAAGCGCGTGACGAGCTTTGTATTAAAGCTACATGGGCAACCTTTTTTCTCATCCCGCCAATGATTTAATGACGACGGATGAATTGGTCTCGTGTACGGAAGCTTATGAATCAGTTCTTAATTCAGAAATTTAACTGTTGGTGGCCGAGTTCGGACTTGAATGATAACAATTAAGGTTTCCTGTAAACCGTAATTATTTTCACAGTAGGAGCAATCATCCCGCAGAGATCAGAGGTAAAATATACGAAAACATATGGGAACGAAATTTCTTACGCTGAGAAATTATAAGTGTGTCTATTCTGGTAAATGTTGATCAATGAATGCAGCAGACTAGTTGTAGATAGTGTAATGGCTACATTGTTATATACTACGGATTCCTTCACCAGCCTCTCATCTCGAGTTTTACCAACAGCCTCTTATCTCGAGTGTTTACCACCAGCCTCTTATCTCGAGTTTTACCTCCTACAAGATCTACAAGAACGGCCCTGTAAACTTTTCCTTTTTGGATGGTAAAACCTACCCCGATATTCGATATTCAGTGCTTGCTCTTAATATCCTTACATCCTTACAGCACTAGATTAAGTTAGATGTTGGATTCTGTCCGACATCCTTACAGCACTAGATTAAGTTAGATGTTGGCTTCTGACCGACATCCTTACAGCACTAGATTAAGTTGGATGTTAGATACTGACAGACATCCTTACAGCACTAGATTAAATTAGATGTTGGATTCTGACAGACATCCTTACAGCACTAGATTAAGTTAGATGTTAGATTCTGACAGACATCCTTACAGCACTAGATTAAGTTAGATGTTGGATTCTGACAGACATCCTTACAGCACTAGATTAAGTTAGATGTT
>NW_018405088.1:175395-187551 GCF_002113885.1 Mizuhopecten yessoensis
TAAAGCTACTATCCACTCAGCAGTGGTGTGAACGGGGAGGGTAAAGCTACTATCCACTCAGCAGTGGTGTGAACGGGGAGGGTAAAGCTACTATCCACTCAGCAGTGGTGTGAATGGGGAGGGTAAAGCTACTATCCACTCTGCAGTGGTGTGAACGGGGAGGTTAAAGCTACTATCCACTCAGCAGTGGTGTGAACGGGGAGGGTACAACTACTATCCACTCAGCAGTGGTGTGAACGGAGCTGGTAAAGCTACTATCCACTCAGCATGAAACAAAGATGACCTGGGTTTTTTCCACAATGTAGCTTCTGATAGGACTTAATGTGATGTTTGCACACCAAGGCAATATTATCCACAGCCTCCTAATTCACCACATTGAATTAAGTTTTCTCCCTTGTGGCTGACACGGCCATCTTTTTTTCTCTTTGACGAGTCTTTGATAAAATCTTCAGGGGTTGCTTAGTAGTAGGAAGATACTGTTTGGAGGGGTCAACACTGTCTGTAACGTGAGCTCATAATTGAATTTGTGTACTGATTAAGGACACATGTTGCACCTCTTGCTCTTGAATGGTTAAACGTTTGCTGCTGACCGCAGTGTATACAAGGTGCTTTGGTGTGAGGTAGGCAGTCATAGGTAGTGCTGTGGGTTTGGTATGATGACTGACTACTCTAACGTGCCCTGTGCTGACACATCGTGGCATTTGATGGCATGGCACGTGAATACGCTCTCCCTTGTTTCCTTGTTTCGTCTTGTATTGGAGAAAATACGCCATAGCTATCATTTTACTTTGTCCAGTGCCAGTGCGAAGCAAGTGGACTTTGATATTTTTCCATCTCTAAATATTTGCTATTTATTCGTTTAATTTTTGCGTTTGAAAAGATGTTATGAAATATCAATTTGCTAAAATACATTTGTTCTTTGAAACTTCAACTTTAATTTTAAGATTACTATATGATGTCGTCATTTCGCCTGCGTGTTCCATTGTTTAATATTTTGTTGATATAAGGAAAAGTAATTTCACTATTTTGCAGTTGCACTACATTTTTGTGTACAACCTGTCTTCATTGCAGTCGTTCCAGATATTAAAACAGCAATATTGTTTTTCTTATTAACCTTCCTCCATAACGCGTATGTCTGTGAGAGAATGAAGCCTGGTGTAATGACTAGGTGTCACGCTAACGGTTTCTGTCTAGGGTCGGAGTGGTAAACGACCAGTTTTCTATTGCTAGCTAGTAATTACATTATATAATACAGAAATATAAATGACTCCAAACCCATCTACAGTCAAAAAACAGGTGCGTGTTACTCTAACGAGCTCATCAACTCACTGGAATTCCTCTATTGAAACAATATCAACTCTTTTTGCTGTAGTATTTGTTTTGTTTTCAATTTTATGAAAGACGAAAAATTTTCTCCAGTGAAAAACTTTAATAAAAAAAAATCCAATTATTTTTTGAACAACCCTTAGAGGAATTGCGTTAAAGGTAACAAACTAACTGAAGAAAACATCAATTACACTGTTATCCATAGAGAGGGAATACAGAGAGGTCGAAGGACCGATAGAATGACTTCTGAATATATCAAACTGACAGCAGGAAAATACAAAGATTAGTTAATAGCCATCAAAGCCTTCATACTTGCCCCTATTACCCGGTTTTCGTTCCCTTTGTTTGCCCCTATTACCCGGTTTTCGTTCCCTAGCATATGTCTCCAGGAAGACAACGTCATTATTTTTCTTCAAAGAAAACAAAAGTTTGGTTAGAACAAATAAATCGCAGTTCGATAACAGTTTTTCCCCGATTAAAAGGGCATATTATACAAAGTACTTGACATCCTGGTACATCTGCACTGTGTACAAGGAGAATAAGACCCAGTGGTCCTCAACAATAAACGGCTTGTATATCGATGACGCCCATGTAAATTGAATTAAAGTCAATTTAATGTTCCGGGAGAGTGATATTAACTGAAACCATACGGAGCATTAACAAACAGAAATAGAGGATTTTTAATGGTGCCTTCAGAATAACAAATATATTTCACGAGTGTCGCCTGTATTTTAATATTTTTCACGAGTGTGCAGCACGAGTGAAAAATGTCAAAATATTGGCCACACCAGTGAAAGAAATTTGTTATTACTGAAGATACATGTACCATTAAATATTCTATTTGTGAATCATAAAATATGAAAAATGAAATGCATTAAAAAAGGGCTGGAATCAGAAGCGTAATAATTAGCGCCATATTCTCATGACGTCACGCAACAAGGCTGAACGCCATTTTGAATGGGATTACTCAACGCAATTCCGACGTTTACTGTACGTAAATATTGTGTAACAGTATCACAGATCATTTACCACTGTTACTGTACGTAAACATTGTGTGACTCTACGACAGATCATTCACCGCTGTTACTGTACGCAGAAAATAACTCAAGTGTTCTTTCAATAAAATTCCCCTTTTTTTAAACATTGGAATGTGGTTTTAAAAGAATTAGATTCGACAGAGTTTAAATAATGTTCAGTGTTTTATAGTTGAAGCAGTTTTATCCTTAAAAATTTGATAAAAAAGAAGGAATAACAAAAAGTTTTTAAATATAAATAATGAAAAGTGGGAAAATCATACAACAGTGATAAACTTGTTTCGTGTTATTTTTAAAACAAATTTAATGTTCAATATAATTACATATATATTTGTATCAGAATTATTATATCGAGGAGAAAAAACACAAATATTATTGAAATAAAAACCAACGTCTGAGTTTGTTTGCACACTTCATTGGAGCAAAAGATAGTAAAGAAATCGGTCGACATTTTTAAGAAATTTGTAAATTGATCTGTCATGCTTTTCCTTTGTGTTCACAACGCAATTTTTACATTTAAAAAATAATTATCAAAGCATTCGAAAACTTCAGATTTTGCATTACAATTTGACAAGGCATTTACGTTATCGCCGATTTCCAATAAGCTCCATGATTGCGATAGAGAACTTGGAATGGCTCGTGTGTTTTATGAATGAATAAATGATAGTCGTATAGATTAGCCATTATAGGATTGAGGGTGCGGATCTAAGATCACTGGCCACTTAGTGACCATATGTCGCGGGGCATGCCTCGGACCGCGGCGTAATCTGGCCTTGTCGTCACGTCTAAGCCTTAGTGCACACATAACAGTCACGAAGTAGAGGTTAGCAACCATTTTGGTTCAGAAACATTCATCTCATAAGAAAGGGAAATAATTATACTTCTATACGGTGTATTTAATTTCAACCTTGTATCTTCCCATAGCCAACTGTTAATTATGTCACTATATACACATTAGATGTAATATATTCTGTTATCAAATGCGAAGAAAACTTGTCATGGGCGCTTTCTTTTCAAGAAAAGCAAACCACAATGCAAACATAAGGCTGTCAACTAATTATCTATTTCTATTTTCAATGAAAAAAAAAATAGCGAAAAAGGCCAAGATGAAATTTACTGACCATGGAATGTGAGAATGTTTAGATTCTAGTTGAGATTTTTGTTGTTGTGTTTTGTTGACAAGTATTATCAGCACACCATTGGCATGCGAACGGTGACATACTTAGCTCCTCTCGCGGTTTACTTGTTTTTGCTTTCAAACTTTAGAGTGGCTGATTTTTTGTTGTTTTCAAATTAAGTTGAATTTTCAAACAGCTTTTCAAGACAGGTAGCTAAGACCTTGCCATGTCCTTCAATACAATTTTGATGTAAATCAACAATGTTTTGTATTTTAATAACAAGAAATATATTGACCAAGTATATATTGTATATACCTATTTGAACCTGATATCAAGGACATTACTTACTTGTACGAATCCCTACATCAGCCTCCTACCTATACCAACAGTATGACCAACAGGTACCACTTACAATGTACTTGTACGAATCCCTACATCAGCCTCCTACCTATACCAACAGCATGACCTACAGGTACCACTTACCACTTACTTGTACGAATCCCTACATCAGCCTCCTACCTATATCAACACCATGACTTACCACTTACTTGTACGAACCCTTACATCAGCCTCCTACCTATACCAACACCATGACCTACCACTTACTTGTACGAACCCTTACAACAGCCACCTACCTATACCAACACCATGACCTACCACTTACTTGTACGAATCCTTACATCAGCCTCCTACCTATACCAACACCATGACCTACCACTTACGTGTACGAACCCTTACATCAGCCACCTACCTATATCAACAACATGACCTACCACTTAGCGCGGTTTCGATTTTCCGATCGTGAGTTTTCCTCCTTGATATAGTATCAACGGAGTTTCCCCACCCGTCAACATGTCGGATTTAATTCGATATTCACCCGATTCATCAGCATACTAGAATTTTCGTGAAAGCTGACGAATGCTAGAAAAGCAAAGAGAAACAAACCACGTAAAAACTTACAACAAATGATTTCAAGAGATACGGGATGATGTTGACTATGTGTATGATAGACCGGATACATAATCTTGTATTGTGACAACCTCAATTTTTTAAATTTCTCTAATTCAAAATTGCTCTTAACGGATTCAATCAATTGATCCTTGCATGGGAGATGATTCATATTTAATATTCAAGAGATGATAGTCTATACGTAGCTCGACAAAACAGGAGGGTCATATCTATTGTTTGTTCAAACCCCCAAGCGGCGCGAAGCGCCGCAGGGGTTTGATCTGTAAACACTTTGTCCACTTCCGGTGCTTCCCCATGCGTTAAACCCTTCTGGGAAATTGAGGCCGCAAACTGTCTACAAAAATATGATGGTAAACCCTACGGTATCGGTATTTATTGCAGTTTACTTGTGAAATATCATGAATTCTCTATTTAATAAAAACATATCTTTAATGCAGTGAAGATAAACGAAACATTATATCTTCACAAGTAAAAACTTCACTCTATAAGAATTGTCCAATCTGAACGGTACATTATATTTTTTGCGTAGATTTTTAGTTTCAAGTTTAGATGAAGTGACGGCAGAATAAGTGGTTGTGCTGTCTACCTTGGCAGCATACAATATTGTTTTTATATAACTACACAATTAATATCATTTTGTCTGAAAATCTTACCAGATAATACTAGCAAACGGCAAAATTGCAGTGAAAAACCAATCAAACTGGCTTTTTGTATTGTTGTCAGGCATGACGTCAATATAACTTGGCGTCAAAAACTACGTTATACATTCCCGCGCTTTTCTGGTGAAGCAAACAGCAAACCTAAACAGCGGAAAAAACATACACACAAAACTACTGTTTCCTACATAACTTAACAGTAACATTTTATATAAGTTGTCAGTAGAGTGAACATCCAGTGTTATTCAATGGTTCAATGTATGTACTATTATGTTTTCTTCGTGCTAGGTGCAGGGTGGGGGTTCGGTTCGGGGGGTGGGGGCTGTTAAACCAGGATACCTTATCTCCCATCCCTCCCTTAACCCCTGCCAGCTGTGGAATTTTATCTCAAAATATGTGTCCCCATATTGGGACAGGGGCAATTTTGGCCCCTTTTTGTTAAAGTCGTTCTGAACAGTATGTCATATTTTATGGATTTGAAAGAGTCCACAATATAGGCGGACTGGTCGAGTGGTCAATGTAAACACTACGGCCTTCCATGCGGCCGGGGTTCGATCTCCGAAGTCGTCGTACGCATGGATATTCAGAAAAAGTGTTTTTCTCCTGCCTATACAAATCAAACAACCAAGGTGGAGTATAAAATAGTCTGGGGTGGATGTTGCGGTATCTGTGCTGTAGCATTCAAGCGATGTGGCACTATAAATGATACCGTTTGAAGCACGGTCCCGCTACAAACAGACAACATTACGTTTACACTTTCAGGTCACACACAGTCATACACATATTGGGAGATATTAGCCAGGTGGCATATGGCTAGTAGTTAGCGCCTGATAAGGCAGCTCCTGCGAATTCCTCATTAAAAATTGTATTGAATTAATGTACATGTATATGCTTATTGTATTAATTGTATATCTATGTAATGTAAAGTGGCTTACATTTGTTTGTTAGCTAGATTGGGCGCTACATCAAATGTTGTATATATGGATATATATAGATATTCAATGCTTTTCATAAAATAACAACAAAAGGGCAAATTAACTTCCGTATTTGGAGAATTATTTAACATATTTCACTTGTATAAAACGAATATGTGATAACAACCAAAAAACCTAGCGTTGTGGCAAAATATGTCTTCGTTGCTGTCTCGAGAAGTAATAACTATTATCCAAAGGGGCGGGGGGCTACGATTGACCCTTTAACCTAGAAAATGGTTGATATTTTATCCAAAATAGTCAAATAGGGACTTTGTCAAAAGAAACATATGCAAAAACTGCTGCAATTTTGACAAAAGGTGTGAAGGATCTTTTATATAAATCGTCTTATGTCCCAGCTTCTCTCTCTCAGAAGATGACGTTATTACCAAATCATTGACATTTGGCCTAAACGTGCGGTTAAAACTAGATATTGAGCGTGAACGGAATATTCTGAACAACACAATTAATGTCATTTACAATTGATGTGTTTATGATTCAATAGATTCAAGTATGCAGGATCCGTTCCCTCGTGGTTGTTGGACAGCTGTCAGTAAGTCATTTTCATAAACAGGTTTGGTGTCCAGCAGCTTTGCTGCATTTTCTTGTTACACATATGAGGAAAAAAGTTAAATATCATTATATAGACCATTTTTATCAGCTAAATATAACAATTGGCATATCCCGAATATTCCTCTTCTTCTTCATATGCTAACGTTATCTACAGCATGGCAACAACTGTCATCCCACTACCAGACACTAGGATAACCGTGATGTCATTGATCTATCGATCATTAGCGTTAATTCCACTGTGGTAGATTACCAGCCCCGTCTGTTTATAGGGTCCCATCGCTTTTCAAATCAGTTCACGAGATATTTGGTTTTTGACGAATAAAGACCCAAGTATGGTATTATGTTTGAAGCTTCAATTTACTCAATCTAAGACATGCTACCGTTGTCAACATCAAAACCGTACTGTCAAAGTGAAGAAACGCACGCACTGTTTCATGTTGATAAATTAAAGGCGAAAATATCCACAGTCGATTATCAAGATAACAAAGATTATAGATATATGGGAATATTAAGAACTATTGCTCACGCGAAATAGCTTGATCTCAACACAAAAGTTACCGTTAATGCTAAATTGGATATTCTTTTCAATCACGTCCATCAACTGTTATAAAATTGTTGGATTTTTCCAAGGTTTTACATTTATACCCCCATCGATAGCTTATGTCAGCACACATTATAAACCAGAGGATGCTGACCTAGGTGTCTAATAGTTAAAACATTGATGTAAGAAGCACTTTTCCCCCACACTTTACATTTTCCAGTTGGTGCTAGGGCAAAGATAAATCTGTTTTTACCTACCTAGGGAAAGACATTTCACATACGTTATTATTCTATAAAAACGTCACCATCGCGTCATCACTTTATGCAGCGTTATTCAGGGTCGAGTCATCAATTTGATCACATATTTCGTTCACCCTTTATGATGGTGCGGTGAACTTAGTTCATCGTTTGATAATATTTGTGCGATAGGAACGTGTTTGATAAGAAACAATCAATCGTTCTTTTGTGCTGCAGCCATATTAGCCTACGGGAGACCACGTGTGAAGTTTAAACACTCGGCAAAGTCTCCTACTAAAATGTCTTACCCTTGGGTTGAAATGTTGTTCTGTCTGTATCACAAATGGGTATTGAATTCTATTTATCATTGATTCGTAGGTATGACCTTTTCTTCCAAACACGTTTCCAAGATCGCTTCTTCTCACATATATACATGGAAATGTCACATGGAATGTTGTTCTTTAGACGGTTATAATTCTAAGGTAAACCTTTGTTTTCTGCAAACATGTGAACATTGCATAAAAGCATTTTCTGAAAAAAATGTTTGCATCTTTGGCCAAAAAATATGGCTGTCACGATGGTATACTTTTATGTAAATATTGAAGTTTATTTCCTCGAGAATAGTGGGAAAACACGAAATTCGAGTGTGGTTTCACATGATGTCCGTGTAGTCAAGAGGTCGTTATAATTAGGTAAGATTTCGCTATATATAAATATAATAATGAACGAATCGATTAAGTACATGTTTTACAATATATATTGTAGTTAACTCAGTAGACTTGCCCTACTCTACTGAACTTACACTGAGACTATTTCTAGACATGAACACGAGACGTGGCCTACTACATAGTGTGCTTCCGTATGTTGTACGATGTTTAGCTATAATTTGTCAGGTATAGAAATTACTACATTCTTAATGCTTATATTACATTCAAGTTCAACAAGTTGTATTGACATGCATTACATGATGAGTTTACACTGGCTGATCCCATACTGACACACGACCGTACGTGTAGTACTGACACGTGAGGTGCAGTAGAGGGAGTAGGCGATATCTCAAGGACAAATTATATTACTGACAACTAATTAGTATCGCTTTATGTCAGTGCTAAGGAGTCATATACTGTGAAATGACATGAAGGTATTTTCAGCTATATGTATAAAACAATAAATCGAGGCATTACTTCATCATAAACTACACCATATCAATATCCACTTACATTTATGCAAATACACTATGTAATCTAAACGCCTGACAATCGTTCACAGAACTCTTTAAATTCCTAAGGATATGGTTGCCTATCGGAAAAGGAATTGCTTCGCAACAGAAGATGACGCTGCCAAGCAATGTTAATTGGCGTCACGTCCAGGATGTCAACACTAGTGGATCACCAACACCTAACGGTTGATCGTGTTAGTAGAGAGGGAGGTATATATCCTGGCAGGATATGGCAGTGTGTTTATATCTGACGGGGGCGGATATTTAGTGACCTGGTCGGATATGTCTATATGTTTATATCTGACTGGGACGGATATTTAGTGACCTGGTCTGATATGGCAGTGTGTTTATATCTGACGGGGGCGGATATTTAGTGACCTGGCAGGATATGGCAGTGTTTATATCTGACGGTGTCGGATATTTGGCGACATGGTCGGATAATCATGGCAATGTGTTTATATCTGACGGGGGCGGATATTGAGTGACCTGGTCGGATATGGCAATGTGTTTAAATCTGACGGTGTCGGATATTTGGCGACATGGTCGGACAATTATGGCAATGTGTTTATATCTAACGGGGTTGGATATTTAATGACCTGGTCGGAAATGGCAGTATGTTTATATCTAAGGGGGATGGATATCTAGTGTCCTGGTCGGATATGGCAGTGTTTATATCTGACAGGGTCGGATATTTAGTGACCTGGTCGGATAATTATGGCAATGTGTTTATATCTGACGGGGGCGGATATTGAGTGACCTGGTCGGATATGGCAGTGTTTATATCTGACGGTGTCGGATATTTGGCGACATGGTCGGACAATTATGGCAATGTGTTTATATCAGACGGGGGCGGATATTGAGTGCCCTGGTCGGATATGGCAATGTGTTTAAATCTGACGGTGTCGGATATTTGGCGACATGGTCGGACAATTATGGCAATGTGTTTATATCAGACGGGGGCGGATATTGAGTGACCTGGTCGGATATGGCAGTGTTTATATCTGACGGGGTCGGATATTTAGTGACCTGGTCGGAAATGACAGTGTATTTATATCTAACGGGGTTGGATATTTAGTGACCTGGTCGGATATGGCAGTATGTTTATATCTAACGGGGTTGGATATCTAGTGTCCTGGTCGAATATGGCAATGTATTTATATCTGACGGGGTCGGATATTTAGTGACCTGGTCGGATATGTCTATATGTTTATATCTAACGGGGTTGGATATCTAGTGTCCTGGTCGGATATGGCAGTGTTTATATCAAACGGGGTTGGATATTTAATGACCTGGTCGGAAATGACAGTGTATTTATATCTAACGGGGTTGGATATTTAGTGACATGGTCTGATATGGCAGTATGTTTATATCTGACGGGGTCGGATATTTAGTGACATGGTCTGATATGGCAGTATGTTTATATCTGACGGGGTTGGATATTTAGTGACCTGGTCGGATATGGCAGTATGTTTATATCTAACGGGGTTGGATATTTAGTGACCTGGTCGGATATGGCAGTATGTTTATATCTGACGGGGTTGGATATTTAGTGACCTGGTCGGATATGGCAGTATGTTTATATCTGACGGGGTTGGATATTTAGTGACCTGGTCGGATATGGCAGTATGTTTATATCTGACGGGGTTGGATATTTAGTGACCTGGTCGGATATGGCAGTATGTTTATATCTGACGGGGTTGGATATTTAGTGACCTGGTCGGATATGGCAGTATGTTTATATCTGACGGGGTTGGATATTTAGTGACCTGGTCGGATATGGCAGTATGTTTATATCTGACGGGGTTGGATATTTAGTGACCTGGTCGGAAATGACAGTGTATTTATATCTGACAGGGTCGGATATTTTGACTACGTCATTGTGACCTGGTCTTATTTGGCAGTGTTTGTTGTACCTGGTCAGATTTTCTTCCCTGACGCATGGAGTCGGCACCTGCCGTCACATTTAGGTTCAAAAGTTAGAATTTTGAAACTAGCATTGCAGCACTACAATCCCGACCAGCTCGTTACGTATACACTATATTCTCCTATTCCTGTTGATCCTGTTTTGTCCTGCCATTGACGTCTAACGTTTGATTTCAGTATCGAAATCATTAGTTTTTGATTTTATTTTTTCAAGTGCAAAACACACATCCAAGAAGGAAAATATTGTATTATAAACTAATAAAATAAAATGATGACGGAGAGAGTTATCAACAACATGGCCATTATATTTCATTTATTACCACGTGTAGAAAGCAATTAGTGTTCTAGGGGATGTCCTCGATACCAGTTATAGTGTTAACCTTTTATGTGGCAATAACACATAGAATGGAACAGATCACTCGGAAACGAATGTGTCTTTTGGGTAAATAATTATACCGAGTTGAATTCAACAGTTTTGCGTAATTAAGAGTGAAATCCTATCCCCGAACTCCCATCCCTCCTGTTTATCGTAGGAACATGGCTTGCTGTGGTGAGGACACACTCTCCAGCATGCTTGCATTAGCGTATGTTCATCTGAGGAATTTTGGATTCCGAATGTCACATAAAGATAAGGAAATAACCTGGGGACAATGAGTGAACTGGTAGTTAATCCGTTTACCGTTAATAGGAAAGTGTTCGGACTAGTAGGTCCATGATACAGATGAACTACGTACAACCAGCATTGGCAATCTGTCTATAGGTCCAATGATACGGATGAACTACGTACAACCAGAATTGGCAATCTGTCTATAGGTCCAAATCATTTTAGCAAGGGATTTTTTTTTTNGCTAAAGTTAGGAAAATATTTATTTTCTTGTAAATTCCATTTTTATTGCTTTACCTTCTAGATTTCTTGTTTGATTTAGATATTATGCTTGTTTAATGGCAAAAGAAAGTGTATGGTAAAGCTATCTGTCAGAAAGAGCAAAGGTAACTGTTGGAGAAGGCGAAGTGTCGTGGCGTTGTATCACAAGAGACACAAGTTATTTCATTCAAAGATAATGAAAATCCCAAACCTCAACAAACAAATTCAGATATCAAATATCAAGATAATGTCACGCATCAATTAAACTACAAACATTTTCTTAGTACCCCAAAACAGTTTAAATTCACTTATTACGAACTTGGTGTCTTTCCTTGACTGGTAGATTGCTTATTCTAAAGAGGATGTAATGTGAACTGTACACAGTGTTACACATTTTGTTTACTACAAAACGCCATTACAGCAAGCATCAACATTTGCAATAATTCTTTGACTCAATTACATCGGCATTGCTGTTTTTTGAAGTCTATAGGTGAGCACAATTATCGCCTGATTGGTCGTCTAGGCGTATCACCGATGGTAACTGCGTTCCATACTACAACAGTTATGGGAATGCGTCCTAACTCAATAAGAATATGGGTTCCCTAACGCACTAAACTTGATTGATCGTCCTAACTTTGACTTTGCCACGTTCTCCGTTTACAGTGTTACAGTGTATATTTTAAAAACATGACAAACCAATGAACCACTTATAACAATGTTTATCA
>NW_018405089.1:0-152 GCF_002113885.1 Mizuhopecten yessoensis
GGATTTCCCCCTTTTTAGCTCCTGACGTCATCTGTGGGTCATGAAAGATAAGGAAGCGAATGGTGTAGTGCGGTTCATTGATTGGTGTCATGCTGTATCAACAATTCTGTTGGTGAAATCGCATGTGTGTCTCACGTTCATCTTTAAGAAGA
>NW_018405089.1:3699-19654 GCF_002113885.1 Mizuhopecten yessoensis
TTTTTTTTTTTTTTATCTTTCTAGTTAGAACTAGGC
Organism: Mizuhopecten yessoensis; assembly: GCF_002113885.1. Lineage (NCBI taxonomy): Eukaryota > Metazoa > Mollusca > Bivalvia > Pectinida > Pectinidae > Mizuhopecten > Mizuhopecten yessoensis. Next base: position 3,736 of record NW_018405089.1, read on the forward strand.
TAATAGAAGACATCTAAGGTAGGTGTAGGTTTATTGGTAAATGACAACATATTATACACATTAGTACAGGCGATAAATGGCTACTCTATGTTTTTTTAGATTTACAAAGGACTTATTGTTAAAATTCACGTACAAAGTTGGATAGTTTTTTTAAGGAAACAACCTCTTTAAGTTTTATTTCTGTTGGGGTTTTTTTTGTTGCTAAATTTAAAAAGGCTACTGTAAGTAAATATTGATTGATGTACATGGTGGTAGACTCTGCTGGAAGAGCCACAGTTATCCCATTTGAGTAGTGGCAAGGTCCATTATTTACACACCTTTCGTAAAATTGATTTGAAATTAACAAGTTCCAATCTTATGTTCGAAATTCATATAATTAAGGGATTTTATGCAACTCCCCTTCTGCTTCAGCAGTAGTTTGAACCGATTTGGATTTCCCCCTTTTTAGCTCCTGACGTCATCTGTGGGTCATGAAGGATAAGGAAGCGTATGGTGTAGTGCGGTTCATTGATTGGTGTCATGCTGTATCAACAATGGTGTTGGTGAAATCGCATGTGTGTCTCACGTTCATCTTTAAGAAGAATGTTTACCTTTCTGTCTTTGTGTAATGTCAACCATCTTTGACCAACTTTGCATCTCCTTCAGCTCTCCGGGGTTGTACGCTATAAACGCCGTGTTTGGTCGACCGTAACACGTGGTCGTAGCTTCGTCATAAACGTAGTAAGGGCACGTGCCAAGCTTCCTGACGCACAACAAGCCGCAGTGGATGTTACTTAGGGCAGAGGTGGACAGTGTGACGTAATAGACCCTGATGTCGAGGATGCTTTGATCGGGATCTAATCTGAAAAACTCTGCAGTGACCATGCCTGTCAAGAAAGGAATGATATCGTTAAAATTGATGAAATATATGTCGAAATTCTTTAAATAGTATGTAGACATAGGTAGCTCATACCAGAAATATGACACCATAAAAACAGGATTTAGATATCATTGTGTTAATATTTAACTCTGCAAATAAAGAGAATATATCAGCAGCCGCTCCCTACATAAGATGTAAACAATGTTAATATATTCATTGATTTATTGTTTGAGTATCGTAAAGCTTAGTGGTGTGTGTCACGTTTTTACAAGTGAATTATCATTGTACTCATCAGGCGCTCCCTACAAAGATGNGTTTGAGTATCGTAAAGCTTAGTGGTGTGTGTCACGTTTTTACAAGTGAATTATCATTGTACTCATCAGGCGCTCCCTACAAAGATGTAAACAATGTTAATATAGTCATTGATCTATTGTATTAGTATCGTAAAGTTCAGTGGTATTTATCACGTTTTCTTACAAGTGAATTATCACTGTACTAACAGTTTCACACAAAAGTGTCAACAAAACTTAAATTCGAACTCAAAATCTATTAAACTGGGGGAAATGTCAAGGAAATATTTACACGGGAGACTCTTAAATAAAGACAGAAAGACGAAATACATGTATTCTAGAAGGGTAAGATCGACGACACGCCATATATATCTACGTCAAATACAAGTAATACCACTTTCTCAAATCGAGCATTGGGTAGTGTAAACGAATTAACAAGGCCCACTTATGAGTATTATATAAAAAACGACCTTCTTATCACACAAAAAAAATAGCATATTTAACAATAAAATCATGATGGCGACCATAAAGCTTGCCAATACATTTAGTCTTCATGGAGTTGAATCGCTCGAAACCCTGTGCTGTAAGTTTGGCAGTCAGAGGTTGACATCAATCAAAGAAATCATGATATTTGGACCAAGCTCTTGAATACCGAAACAACTGTGATATATGAGAGCCCGGATGTTACTATCAAGAAATGGAAAACTCACGATCGGAATAGCGAAATATTCAAGATTGATCTTTCTCTTTGTGAGTAAAGATCGAGAAAAGCTGATGAGGAAGGCATTGTAGTGTTTTTATTTCGATTTCAATAGGGTATATACGATAATGGTCATTACAATTCATTCACGGAATATGGCTTTATCTCACTCGCAAAATTGGTTTTGACTATGTACTACTGAGGGTTGTCGTCTTTATTGCATGTATATAAAACAGCTGTATTGATAACATTTAATTAAACTGATATCTTATTATTAAATAATCATCTGAGCTAATTAAAAGTAGTGGCTGATATGTTTACTGTCATTAGGATGTCATTAACAATTGTCATAGTTACAATGTAATAATATGGATCAATTCAGATGACATTAGTTTCCTTCCACACGTATGTTAATGCTTTAGAGTACATACGATATAAAACATCCAGGTCATATGACGACGAATATGGTCAGATTATTCTGACAACATCATAACATATGTGCCAAGGGCAACGATGTGCTAACCAGAGGTACCTAGGGAGACAAATGACTAACCAAAGGCACCTAGGAAGACAACTAACTAACCAGAGGCACCTAGGGAGACAACTGACTAACAAGAGGCACATAGGGAGACAACTGACTAACCAGAGGCACCTAGGGAGACAACTGACTAACCAGAGGCCCCTAGGGAGACAACTGACTAACCAGAGGCCCCTAGGGAGACAACTGACTAACCAGAGGGACTCAGTTAGACAACTGACCAATAATAGGCACATAGGAAGACAACTGACTAACCAGAGGAACCTCGGGAGACAACTAACTAACCAGAGGCACCTCGGGAGTCAACTGACTAACCAGAGGTACATATGGAGACAACTAACTAACCAGAGGTATCTAGGTAGACAACTGACCAACCGGAGGTATCTAGGGAGACAACTGTCCAACCAGAGGCACTTCGGGAGACAGCGGACTAACCAGAGGCACCTAAGGAGACAACTGACTAACCAGAGGCATATCGGGAGACAACTGTCTAACAAGAGCACATAGGGAGACAACTGACTAACCAGACGCACCTCGGGCGACAACTGTCTAACCAGAGGCACCTAGGGAAACAAGGGACTAACTAGCGGTACCTAGGGAGACAACTAACAAACAAGAGGAACCTAGGGAGACAACTGACTAACCAGAGGCACCTAGAGAGACAACTGACTAACCAGAGGCACATCGGGATACAACTGACTAACTAACGGCACATCGGGAGACAACTAACTAACAAGAGGCACATAGGGAGACAACTGACTAACCAGCGGTACCTAGGGAGACAACTAACTAACCAGAGGCACCTAGGGAGACAACTAACTAACCAGAGGTACATAGGGAGACAACTGACTAACCAGAGGCACATCAGTAGACAACTGACTAACCAGAGGCACATAGGGAGACAACTGACTAACTAGCGGTACCTAGGGATACAACTAACTAACAAGAGGCACATAGGGAGACAACTAACTAACCAGGGGCACCTAGGGAGACAACTGACTAATCATATTCACATCGGGAGGCAACTGACTAACCAGAGGCACATCGGGAGACAACTGCCTAACCAGAGGCACATAGGGAGACAACTGACTAACCATATTCACATCGGGAGACAACTGCCTAACCAGAGGCACATACGGAGACAAAGAACTAACTAGCGGTACCTAGGGAGACAACTAATTAACAAGAGACACATAGGGAGACACCTGACTAACCAGAGGCACATAGGGAGACAACTGACTAACCAGAGGCACCTAGGGAGACAAAGAACTAACTAGCGGTACCTAGGGAGACAACTAATTAACAAGAGACACATAGGGAGACAACTGACTAACCATATTCACATCGAGAGACAACTGACTAACCAGAGGCACCTCGGGAGACAACTGCCTAACCAGAGGCACATACGGAGACAAAGAACTAACTAGCGGTACCTAGGGAGAAAACTAACTAACAAGAGGCACATAGGGAGACAACTGACTAACCAGAGGCACCTAGGGAGACAACTGACTAACCATATTCACATCGGGAGACAACTGACTAACCAGAAGCACCTCGGGAGACAACTGTCTAACCAGAGGCACATAGGGAGACAAAGGACTAACTAGCGGTACCTAGGGAGACAACTAACTAACAAGAGGCACCTAGAGAGACAACTGACTAACCAAAGGCACATCGGGAGACAACTGACTAACCAGAGGCACCTCGGAAGACAACAGACTAACCAGAGGTACCTAGGTAGACAACTGTCTAACCAGAGGCACCTAGAGAGACAACTGACTAACCAGAGGGACTCAGTTAGACAACTGACCAATAATAGGCACATAGGGAGACAGCGGACTAACCAGAGGCACCTAAGGAGACAACTGACTAACCAGAGGCATATCGGGAGACAACTGTCTAACAAGAGCACATAGGGAGACAACTGACTAACCAGACGCACCTCGGGAGACAACTGTCTAACCTGAGGCACCTAGGGAAACAAGGGACTAACTAGCGGTACCTAGGGAGACAACTAACTAACAAGAGGAACCTAGGGAGACAACTGACTAACCAAAGGCACCTCCGGAGACAACTGTCTAACAAGAGGCACATACGGAGACAACTGACTAACTAGCGGTACATAGGTAAACAACTGACTAACTAACGGTACCTAAGGAGACAACTGACTAACCAGAGGCACCTCGGGAGACAGCTGTCTAACAAGTGGCACATAGGGAGACAACTGACTAACCAGAGGCACATCGGGAGACAACTGACTAACTAACGGCACATCGGGAGACAACTGACTAACAAGAGGCACCTAGAGAGACAACTAACTAACAATAGGCACATAGGGAGACAACTGACTAACCAGAGGCACATAGGGAGACAACTGACTAACTAGCGGTACATAGGTAAACAACTGACTAACTAACGGTACCTAAGGAGACAACTGACTAACCAGAGGCACCTCGGGAGACAGCTGTCTAACAAGTGGCACATAGGGAGACAAAGGACTAACCAGAGGCACATAGGTAGACAAATGACTAACTAGCGGTACCTAGGGAGACAACTGACTAACCATATTTACATCGGGAGACAACTGACTAACCAGAAGCACCTCGGGAGACAACTGTCTAACCAGAGGCACATAGGGAGACAACTGACTAACCAGAGGCACCTAGGGAGACAACTGACTAACCAGAGGCACTTCGGGAGACAACTGTCTAACCAGAGGCACATAGGGAGACAAAGAACTAACTAGCGGTACCTAGGGAGACAACTAACTAACAAGAGGCACATAGGGAGACAACTGACTAACCATATTCACTTCGAGAGACAACTGACTAACCAGATGCACCTCGGGAGACAACTGTCTAACCAGAGGCACATACGGAGACAAAGAACTAACTAGCGGTACCTAGGGAGACAACTAACTAACAAGAGGCACATAGGAAGTCAACTGACTAACCAGAGGCACCTAGGGAGACAACTGACTAACCATATTCATATCGGGAGACAACTGACTAACCAGAAGCACCTCGGGAGAGAACTGTCTAACCAGAGGCACATAGGGAGACAAAGGACTAACTAGCGGTACCTAGGGAGACAAATAACTAACAAGAGGCACCTAGAGAGACAACTGACTAACCAAAGGCACATCGGGAGACAACTGACTAACCAGAGGCACCTCGGAAGACAGCAGACTAGCCAGAGGTACCTAGGTAGACAACTGTCTAACCAGAGGCACCTAGAGAGACAACTGACTAACCAGAGGGACTCAGTTAGACAACTGACTAATAATAGGCACCTAGAGAGACAACTGACTAACCAGAGGAACCTCGGGAGACAACTGATTAACCAGAGGCACCTCGGGAGACAACTGACTAACCAGAGGTACCTAAGGAGACAACTGTCTTACCAGAAACGCCTCGGGAGACCTTGGGCTAACCAGAGTAACATTTGGCTACAAATGACTAACCAGAGGCGCATAGAGCAACAACGGGGTAACCAAAGGTACCTTGAAATCACAACAGACCAATCAGACGTGTCTAGGGCGACATTGGGCTAATCAGGGTCGTCTAGGGCGACAACAGACTAACCAGTCGTAACTAGGGCGACAACGGGCAAACCAGCTGAGCCCAGGATCATGAAACATTTTTAGTCTTAAGCGTTTGCTTTGCAAATCACGCATAGCGTCACTTTTTATGACGTTAATTGTAGTTGGTCAAGTCCAAACTTAAGACTATTTCAGACTAAAGATAGTGTCATGATCTCGGGGCCAGATTTACCTAGGGCGATAACGGGCTAACCAGATGGGGTTAGGGCGACACCAGACTAACTGGAGGTACCTATGTCGTTACCTGAACAAGCCAGCGACATTTCGATCCGGTAGGGTAACTGTTCGGGTATCCACTCGACTTCACAGTAATAGTCTCGCCGATAGATCCAATCACAACTTTGTGGTCTTGATCGGTACAGTTTCCTGAATGCAAAAATACAATACTCAATTTATGTAACAGGAATTATAAATAGAAAAGAGAATATTTAAGTGTCAATAAAAATGGACTAAACAGAGACAGGAACTGGAACTGTGGTTTGAACGAACAAACGGAAAGTCATTAGTGCCCACCCCGTCCCCTTTTCCTCCCACACACAAGAAGCGTTCTGTAAAACCAGGTACAGGTATCACAGGAGGGTAAGCGTTAAACTAGCTAAAGGTATCCCGGAAAGGTAAGCGTTTAACCAGATACAGGTGTCCCGGGAGGGAAAGTGTTTATAAAGCTACAGATATTTCGAGAACGTAAGCGTTCATCTAGGTACATTCTTGGAGGATACGCGTTTAACAAGGTACAGATATCCCGGGATGGTAAGCGTTTAATAAGGTCCATGTATCCCGGAAGGGAAAGCGTTTAACCAGGAACAGGTTTTCCGGGAGGGTAAGCGTTTAACCAGGAACAGGTTTTCCGGGAGGATAAGCGTTTAACTATGTTCAGGTTTTCCGGGGGGATAGGCGTTGAACCAGGTACAGTTATCTCGGGATGGTAAGCGTTTAACAAGCTACAGGTATCCCAGAAGAGTAAACCTTTAACCAGATCAAGGGTTCCTGGAAAGACAAGTGTTTGACCAGGAACAGGTATCCAGGGAGGGTTAGTGTTTAACAATGTACAGGTATCCTTGGAGGGTAAGTGTTTACCCAGGTACAGGTATCCAGGGAGGGTACGCGTTTGATTAGGCACAGGTATACCGGGAGGGTAAGCGTTTAACAAGGTACAAGTATTCCTGGTGGGTAAGCGTTTAACAAGGTACAGGTATTCCTGGTGGGTAAGCATTTAACAAGGTACAGGTATTCCTGGTGGGTAAGCATTTAACAAGGTACAGGTATTCCTGGTGGGTAAGCGTTTAACAAGGTACAGGTATTCCTGGTGGGTAAGCGTTTAACAAGGTACAGGTATTCCTGGTGGGTAAGCGTTTAACAAGGTACAGGTATTCCTGGTGGGTAAGCGTTTAACAAGGTACAGGTATTCCTGGTGGGTAAGCGTTTAACAAGGTACAGGTATTCCTGGTGGGTAAGCGTTTAACAAGGTACAGGTATTCCTGGTGGGTAAGCGTTTAACAAGGTACAGGTATTCCTGGTGGGTAAGCGTTTAACAAGGTACAGGTATTCCTGGTGGGTAAGCGTTTAACAAGGTACAGGTATTCCTGGTGGGTAAGCGTTTAACAAGGTACAGGTATTCCTGGTGGGTAAGCGTTTAACAAGGTACAGGTATTCCTGGTGGGTAAGCGTTTAACAAGGTACAGGTATTCCTGGTGGGTAAGCGTTTAACAAGGTACAGGTATTCCTGGTGGGTAAGCGTTTAACAAGGTACAGGTATTCCTGGTGGGTAAGCGTTTAACAAGGTACAGGTATTCCTGGTGGGTAAGCGTTTAACAAGGTACAGGTATTCCTGGTGGGTAAGCGTTTAACAAGGTACAGGTATTCCTGGTGGGTAAGCGTTTAACAAGGTACAGGTATTCCTGGTGGGTAAGCGTTTAACAAGGTACAGGTATTCCTGGTGGGTAAGCGTTTAACAAGGTTCAGGTATTCCTGATGGGTAAGCGTTTAACAAGGTAAAGGTATTCCTGGTGGGTAAGCGTTTAACAAGGTACAAGTATACCGGGAGGGTAAGCGTTTAACAAGGTACAGGTATTCCGGGTGGGTAAGCGTTTAACAAGGTACAGGTATTCCTGGTGGGTAAGCGTTTAACAAGGTACAGGTATTCCTGGTGGGTAAGCGTTTAACAAGGTACAGATATTCCTGGTGGGTAAGCAATAAACAAGGTACAGGTATCCAGGTTCCGGTACCACATGTGGCACCCATTAAATAGACATGTGTAAAAAGATACTTCATATGTCATTTAGGTAACATTTATTTATACTGTAAATATGAAAATTTGATTTAGAAGTATGTAATTAGAGCAAAACCGAAATTAGTTCTTCAAAAAAATATTTTAACCTGAAACTAAAGTAAAATTCATTTTCTTTTTTTTTAACAACAATGCATACCGTTAACACGTTTTGCAGTATTTTGTCTTCAAGTCAGATATTTGGAAATAAATAATGAAAGTGCCATTATTCAAATGAAAATCGGATAGTATTTTAGAAAGCCCTTTAAAAAAGTAACCGGGATAAAATCATGATCAACATTGTATTTCCCAATTATTTGTTTTTCTATGACCTAATGAAACATTCCAAACTTGTTCAATTGGCAGAGTACAGCAACAAGCATTCGATAGATGTGTCAGAAAACGAACGATTAAGAGAAAAACACATAAAAAGATATTCAACTTGAATAACGGAGATTCGAGCAGCGTGAAATATGGAAAAAAAATATTAAAAAATAACTAGTCAGTATGATCAAAAGAAAAGTTGAACGAAACTTTGACAATTTTAAGAACGAAAATGAAAAAAACGACATTCGAAAACTGCATCGAAGTAATTTTTTTTTTTATTTTTTTTATTTTTTTTTTGATCTTTTGATAAAATAGTGGAGTAAACAGTGGCGTACAAACCTTCCTGTATAACAGATTCACACAGCTCTCCAGTCAGACCATCCGGGCAGGTACATGTGCAATCCTCGCCCAGGAATTCCCCATGCTTGCAATCCTTTGGGTCACAATGACCTACAAAATGTATATATCCAGATTATTCCATTGGATTCTGTGTTGTAAATAAACATTTTGCATAGTCAGGACACGAACACCTGCAGAGGGAAACATGCATGATAAATACATGCAGGTAAACTACACTGTGGCTACGTCAACAATGGCTTAACAGAGAATATACCCGTTATACTTTTGGATGTATAGACATATAGACACAAATATATTTAATTAAAATTCTTGCTTAGAAATGTAACAAGAGAATCCACAAGTATAGAGAGACCCTTCATTCGAACTCAAAATCGATAGAACTAGGGCAAAATGTGAACATAGGAAAGACTTCTTTGGAGACCCTTGACAAGAGTACATGGAGAATTAGACAAAGTGTTGGGAAAGGTAAACGTCGTCTACCCTAACTCTAACCCTAACCCTAACCGCGTTTAGTATTACAAAATAGAATAATGATTAGTATATATTTATCGAGAAATTTAAGATAATGTTTAGATACAGTTATATGCAGTTACCTAGCATGCACTGCCGTAAGCTCTTGTGATGAGGATATTTAAAATTGAGATTGCTTTGTTTAGTTACAGTTTTCCGGGGTTTTTATAAGGATCTTTTGATAAGGAGCTTGTTATGTTTAGCTTTAGTTAAGTGTGGTGACCCTACCTGCAGAGTCGTACGCTCTGTTGATGTGGAGCTTGTTATGATTTTCAACAGTTAAAGGTGGTGACCCTACCTGCACAGTCGTACGCTCTGTTGATGAGGAGCTTGTCGTAGAAGGATAGGTCTTGGTGATCCTCCAATGACAGAACATCCAGCATCGGGTCCGTAGAAACGTAAGTCTTAGTGCCTTTATGTTTGGCCATCGACTTAAGAGAAAGCGTTAAAATGCTAGCTAAGAATGCTGTGTCGTCATTTTCAAGGAATGCCTTTGTTATTACGCTATCAAGTACGCACTCTAATAAAAGAATATCTTCATTAACAGCCATGAATGTCATATACTAGAGTTTTCGTTTTATTTATTTTCTTTTGTTTTAAATTACACTCAAAGATATAAAACTGAGGCAAAACGAAACGGCAATATTTTGAAATTGAATTGTGAAACAGATTCCAACTTTCGTCTCCCTCGTTTTGGTAGGAGATGGATATTAGTATAAAATAGCAAATGTTATAACTTCCCACTGATCTGCTAAATGGATAGTGATTTAAAGTTATGAAATACAGATCCCTCACTGTATATCAAAGACTCTGTCAGTAATAAGAGGGACATTACTTAGGAGTATCAATATCATAAGACTTACATAAGGCGTGTACAACATGACAGAGCTCTGGTCAAACGGGATATTGAACATGACCAAATCGGGTTTTTTTCTCCATATTCGGGTTGTGTTGTCCGCCTAACACGTTATCCCAATCGATAGTTATGTACGTATCGCGGTCTGGCCGGCTTTGTACATGCTCCAGGCCCAAGGTGTGACATAGCTCGTGGAGAATGGTGCCGTTCTATTAATAGAATCAAAACAGTAGAGCAGTAAATATTAAATGAATATAGTGAACTGGCTAAAAATACTCCCACAAAATTGTTGTATTTGACAAAGAGACCAAAACAAACAGATACAACGAAATAGGCAGACAGATGAAACGAGTGCTCAAATTTGTGTTAAGAATATGACAAACGAATAGTATATTGGGTTGTAAAAGTGTTTTTAAAGCTATTAAAGTTATTAAAACATATCATAATATAATAATGTTGTGTTCTTGATAACAATAAAAAAATCCAGTTACCCAGTTTTAAACACCTAGGGTAATCGGAAGTCCTTATTATCCTATTGACGGAATGCTTGTATGTAAATAGCTTTCGACTGACGTACTGTAGTCCCAAGCATTACTGATATTGTTATTACATACTAGCTAACCAGGTTTAATTCGACTCCATCGTCCTCAGGTTTAATATAACCTCGACGTATAATATCAATAATTACATCTTTAACTTTACATTTTACTTATACCTTTAATAGAAATGAGTGTATTCATAACATGAAAGGGGATCACAGATGGACTGAGGACAGCTAGTTTTACAAGCAAAAAAGTAATTTAGGAACATTGTTTTTTTTCATTTTTTAAGCACTTGTGTCTAAAATTTCCTTCGGTGGGATCCAACTTACATCCATGCAGCCGTCTTTTTCCAGGGAGATGTTCTGATGTCCAGTACCCGACATGTAAGACTGGACATTTCCGGTCTGTGAGTAACATCTGAAATATAATATGATTTCATACGATAATGGTAACACCCTAAGCATAAAACCAACTCAAAATATTTTTTATCACATGGCTACCGTGTTACTCGATGCATATACCAAATTATTCCATTCTTGCCAATGCCTGATAGTCTTTTAACGTGATAAAACTGATAACCACATCATTTATATTGTATTTTGATGAAAATCGATATATTTCTTTCAAAAATCTTTCCTGATACTAGTAATATGCAATGACTTTCCGTTGAATATCAAACATGAGTTTGGCAGAATGCCAATATGTTCATAAGTTGGTACGAGTTCACGTGTGACTCCATTTTACCGTTATGTCTCCTTTATGTCATTTACTTCAATTGGGTAGCATCACAATGCTCACTATTTAATACAGTACTTTTCTCTTGGCAGTTTTCTAACCTTCCAACTTTTTTATGCTAGTAAAAGGATAATTCGTGATTAACAGTATAAAAATGACTTTCAGAGAAGTTTGTTGTAGCGTTATTTCATTTTAGATATTAGTCTCACCCTATACCGTCCACGATTTGTACGTGGTAGTCCTTAGAGTTTGGCTGCACATACTCCCATGTGATACAAGTTGACTTCTCAATCTTGTCCATCATCTTACGAATCTTTTCTTGGTTTGTCATACCTGTCAATGGATTAGTACTAGTGCTGTACACCTTACAGAGTTATAAATGTATGATAAACATAAATACAAAGTTATTAATTTATGATAAACAAAAATACAAAGTAATTAATGTATGATAAACATAAATACATAGTTATAAATGTATGATAAACATAAATACATAGTTATTAATGTATGATAAACATAAATACAAAGTTATTAATTTATGATAAACAAAAATGCAAAGTAATTAATGTATGATAAACATAAATACATAGTTATAAATGTATGATAAACATAAATACAGAGTTATTAATGTATGATAACAAAAATACAAAGTTTTTTAAGGATTAACTTCAATATATTTTTGATGTTATGGAGGTATAACACAAAATAAAAATGTACTCCAAATAAACCGTTTTTATTTGGAATACAAAATGAGTGCCATACACGGGACAATGATATCTAATAGGCTGATCGAGGACATTTTCACTGACATGACACATGTTTACTAAAGAAGGATCACTTGCGCAAATTATATCTTAGAGGGAGGAAGGCGATTCAGTGAATAAAGTAGGACTGGCAACGCTTTGGGTAAGATTTAAAGTATATAGTAAATTACGTAGGAGCATTGAAGTCACCAGTTACAATTATATTAGATATTTCGGTGCTGAAAGCAAGATCTATAGAATGGGCAATGTGATCCCAGAAAGAAACTTGGTTACTCACTTATATTACTTGAGGCCGAGAAGGTATATCGGACGGTTCCATTATCCCATAGTTGGGTTGCTAATTTGATATTCCGTTTGTCTCCCTAAAATAAAATATATGTTAAAAGATCTATATATCAATATTGTCAAAAGCACATGCATAATAACCATTCAGTTTTCATTAACACAATATCAGGTAAGTCCATAATATCGAAAGTTTCTAAATTAAAAGTTTATTCATAAAGCTATAACTTTTTTCTTTGTGTGATTAGAACGCGTATATTTTGATTGCAGTTGTATACATTTTCGATGTATATATTTGAATATTTTTATTTGAGTGGTAAATGACTTCTGTGTCACTATGGTCATTTTAGACGGAGCTCATCGATAAGTTAAGATATAATATTGATTCCCAACCTACCGATGGCAATATTTCCTCTTTCATCGGTTGTTGCAACCCTGGATGACGAGACGCATACTGCAATAAACGAACAACATTATGTTATTATATAAAACAAGAACCCTGTAGTCCATCATCCTTTCAGGTCTGGTCTTATTAATGTAAACAGAATACCAACCTGATCTTAAGGATCTTATCACATTATACCAGTATATCTCTTATTATAAATAATTAATAAAGAAGTTCGTAATTTTATAATTTCCAATTGATCAATATGTTTTATTTGTATTAATTGCAGAAAACGTGTTTCCCTCTGCGTTTAAATGCAATGACTGATGTGTGTAAATTGAGATAAATATCAATCATTTCCTTATTTAATTGGGGTATGTTTTTTCCTCAAAAGAACAATCGCCATTTGCAAAAAGACCATACAAATAAACCAATGAGAATAAGTGCTTAAGAGAATACGAAATGTATTTATTATAATAAGACTTGATGTGTATTTTTGTTAGACTTACTATGTCTAATCCATTCTCTGAAAGTTTCACTTGATGCGTTCTGTTAGTCTCTTACCTTGTCTGGTACATTTTCAGAAAATAGGACTTATGTTTGTTAGATTTGCACTTTCTGGTTAATTCTGAGATTATGACTTGGTGCGTTCTGTTAAACTTACCGTGTTTGGTCCTGTCCCTGAAAGTATGACTTGATGTTTTCTGTTAAACTTACCGTGTCCGGTCCTGTCCCTGAAAGTATGATTTGATGTATTCTATGAAACTTACCGTGTCTAGTCCTTTCCCTGAAATTATGACTTGATGTATTCTGTTAAACTTACCGCGTCCGGTCCTTTCCCTGAAAGTATGACTTGATGTATTCTGTTAAACTTACCGTGTCTGGTCTGTTCACTGAAAGTATGACTTGATGTATTCTGTTAAACTTACCGTGTCCGGTCCTTTCCATGAAAGTATGACTTGATGTATTCTGTTAAACTTACCGCGTCCGGTCCTTTCCCTGAAAGTATGATTTGATGTATTCTGATTAACTTACCGTGTCTGGTCCTGGCACTGAAAGTATGACTTTGTGTATTCTATTAAACTTACCGTGTCCGGTCCTGTCCCTGAAAGTATGACTTGATCTATTCTGTTTAACTTACCGTGTCTGGTCCTTTCCCTGAAATTATGACTTGATGTATTCTGTTAAACTTACTGTGTCTAGTCCTTTCACTGAACGTATGACTTTATGTTTCTGTTAAACTTACCGTGTCCGGTCCTGTCCCTGAAAGTATGACTTGGTGTGTTCTGTTAAACTTACCATGTTCGGTCCTGACCCTGAAAGTATGACTTGATGTATTCTGTTAAACTTACCGTGTACGGTCCTGTCTCTGAAAGTATGACTTGGTTTGTTTTGTTAAACTTACCGTGACTGGTCCTTTCCCTGAAAGTATGACTTGATGTGTCCTGTGAGGATCCTGTGAATTACATAAACTGATAACTACACAAAAATACAAGGACTGAGACCGCTGTAATATGGTCATCTATTCAAGAAAAAATATTCAAGTTCCTATGAAAAAATAATGGCCGTGAAATTAATACTTTCGCATAAATATATTCATTGTTTCTACGTCATACCATCACTGTATCACTGTACACTGGGTACTAAATAACAAATATACTGCAGTTAGTGAAAATAAAGTTGTTATTATTATGCTTTATATAGGAACTATTTCAATGTTGACTTTGAAGAAAATAAGTGTTTTTGCTTATTGGATTTATGTATCAGAAAAAGGTTATATCTATAAAATTCCATAGGAATATCAAAATATTAATTTCCACTTAAAATAAAACCCCATCTCGTTCCGTCTGCTATTTGTTTATGAATAGGTCCTCTATAAATAGGAATAAAGGAATGTAGTCCGGGGTTCTTTACCTGCGCTTCAGGCTTCGGAGTGGCTGGGTCATTCTGGGTTTTCTTTTGGTTCTTCAGTTCAGCTAGTAGTCTAGTCAGAGCTTCTAGTGAATCTTGCAATAACATCACAAAGCAAATTAGATAAAAACAAGCACAGCATCAATCCTTAAAGGCAATATTCGAAATCAAAATTTGCAGAAAAAACAAACCCAGAACCGATATCAAAAGAAGAAGTAAAGCATTTGACATCCTGTATAATTAATTAGATAAACATTGCCAATACTACAAAGCAGATAGGAAGCTTCTTTATAACATAGGAGAAACCCGCCAGTATGCTTCCGTTAATTAAAAAAAATATACATGGAGATACATGTATGATAATGATGAAATTTGTACCATTCCTACAGTGTAGATTGTAGCCATATGGTAGACAACTCTGACTACGAAGTTTATAGGAACTAATGTCTCGAGAATTTCTGATGCTAATTTGTGAACCGCTTTGCGACGACCTAGTACCTAGGTTGTGATGAAGCGGTATATAAGAGCCTCGAATCATTATTGTTATTATTATGCTTTATATAGCTATAGGCTCTAAACTAAAAGATGCTTTTTAACTCAGTTTTATACATTATTATAACGACGAAATATAGAGTTTGGTTAAAAACTATCAAATGTTGTAAAAATAAATTAAAATACTTTGTATGATAATGGATTATTTATGATAATTTACTATGGAAAAAGGCAATACTATACTTACCATTATAAATATAAACTCACCATTCATACACAGTGACAGAAATGCAATTTATGATATGATATTAAATAAAAAGACGACTGGCATAGATATTGGTTTATATGGTGTGGTAAAAGTAAAACGGTTAAGGGGGAGACACTGACCGGGGAATAATACTGGGGGTTATGATGGAAGTTAGCAATACAAATCAAACATAAATTACTAAAGCATGAGGGATAAAGTGTTTAACAGGTAATAAGAAACCGATTGCAAAATCT
>NW_018405089.1:20037-20780 GCF_002113885.1 Mizuhopecten yessoensis
GGGATTTTTCACAAGAAATGAGTCAGGACATTATACTAATAAAAACAAAAATATAACTTGCATATGATTTTAACCGTTTAGCATGTTTTCATATCAGAGGACAAACTGATAAAATTCAATTGAAACTATATAAATTAATAAATACCCGGAAGTTAGGAAAAATAAAAGAGTATGATTAATAATACATTTTATAAAATTTTAAAATAAAACTATGAAATAAATATACAAATTATTAACATACATTTTATATACCGTTAGAAGGGTATACAGATAAGATATATTATTCCAATACGTTCAACAAAAATGTTTTTTCTACCTTATTTCTGGTAGAAGCGGATGTTGAACAAAACAAGTCTCATAACAACTGACAAGAAGATACACTAGAACGTAGCTACATTAACCGTTAAGTTAAGTTAACCATTAAGGGATTTGGTTATATGTACTGCCGTAGGAATAGGATGTTTCAAAGTTTCTATAGTTGAAATATCAGGGAAATCTGAAGTAACACGGAACCAACGAAACAGCAATTCGATATGAGGCTGCATTTGGCATAGTGCATACTTTTATAGTTATATTATTACTATAGTAATATTCTGTAAATCTATTTATTATACTGGTCCGTCGTATCTATCACTTTTAGAATATTAACGTTATAATGATAATTTCTTTAAGAATTATTCATATGATATGTTTGTTGAAGTCAAAATATAATATTTGTAACGTTATAAATGACTATATAAACA
>NW_018405089.1:24672-24744 GCF_002113885.1 Mizuhopecten yessoensis
TTCCCCCCTCTCTCTCTCTCTCTCTCCCCCTCTTTCAATATTTCTTCTATTCTGTCTACCTCCTTTCTCGTC
>NW_018405089.1:26395-26641 GCF_002113885.1 Mizuhopecten yessoensis
AAGACCTCTGTCTCATTAATATAAAGCAGGGTTCGTGGGACTCGTACTAGGTGAAATAATTAAAGTGTACTTATATAGAGAGCATGATGGTATCTATTTCACTTCCTGCTCACAGTTTGTTAATGTATGGTTAGATTACCATACGTTGTAACAAATAGTTTATCTCTTCTTTCTACGTCCTCCCTTCCCCGTTCTCCTCCATAGCATCCTTCCTCCCTCCTCCTCCCCTCCTTGAACCTCGTCAAT
>NW_018405090.1:0-152 GCF_002113885.1 Mizuhopecten yessoensis
ACAATATATCAGGATATCAGAATCAGTTATATGTTACACTATATCTGGATATCAGAATCTGGTATAACGTTGACCATTGTTACAATATATCGGGATATAATAATCTTGTATAACCTGGACCATTGTTACAATATTGGGATATCAAAATCTGT
>NW_018405090.1:4304-5179 GCF_002113885.1 Mizuhopecten yessoensis
AACTATATCGGGATATCAGAATCATGTATAACCTGGACCATTGTTACAATGTATCGGGATATCAGAATCTGTTATAACCTTGACCAATGCTACAATATATCGGGATATCATAATCTGGTATACCGTGGGCCATTGTTACAATATATCGGGATATCAAATTATGTTATAACGTGGGCCATTGCTACAATATATTGGAATATCAAAATATGTTATAATGCGGACCATTGTTACAATATATTGGGATATCATAATCTGGTATAACGTGGACCATTGTTACAATATATCGGGATATCAGAATCTGTTATATGTTACACTATATCGGGATATCAGAATCTGGTATAACGTGGACCATTGTTACAATTTATCGGGATATCAGAATCTGTTATATGTTACACTATATCGGGATATCAGAATCTGGTATAACGTGGACCATTGTTACAATATATCGGGATATCAGTATCTGTTATATGTTACACTATATTGGGATATCAGAATATGGTATAACCTGGACCATTGTTACAATATATCAGAATATCATAATCCTCTATAATGTGGGCCATAGTTACAACATATCGGGATATCAGAATCTGTTATAACCTTGACCAATGCTATAATATATCGGGATATCAGAATCTGGTATACCGTGATCCATTGTTACAATATATCGGGATATTAAATTATGTTATAACGTGGACCATTGTTACAATATATTGGAATATCAAATTATGTTATAATGCGGACTATTGTTACAATATATTGGGATATCATAATCTGGTATAACGTGGACCATTGTTACAATATATCGGGATATCGTAATCTGGTATAACATAGACCATTGTTACAATATATCAGGATATCAGAATCAGTTATATGTT
>NW_018405090.1:6216-7518 GCF_002113885.1 Mizuhopecten yessoensis
CGGACTAATACTACAATATATCGGGATATCATAATCTGGCATATCGTGAACCATTGTTACAATATATTGGGATATCAGAGTCTATTATAACAAAGACCAATGTTACACTATATCGGGATATCAGAATCTGTTATAACATAGACCTATGTTACACTATATACTGTAAGGATATCAGAATCTGGTATAACTTAGACCATTTTTACAATATATCGCGATATCATAATATTTCATAATGTGGACCATTGTTACAATATATGATGATATCAGAATCTGGTATAACGTGGACCATTGTTACAATATATCGGGATATCATAATCTGATATAACCTGGACCATTGTTACAATATATTTGGATATCATGATCTGGTATTACCCGAACCAATGTTACAATATATCGGGATATCAGAATCTGGTATAACCTGGACCATTTTTACAATATATCGGGATATCAGAATCTTTTATGATGTGGGTCATTGTAACAATATATCGGGATTTCAGAATCTGGTATATCCTGGACATTGTTACAATATATCGGGATATCAGAATCTTTTATAACATTGAACATTGTTACAATATATCAGGATATCATAATCTGGTAAACCATTTACCATTGTTACAATATATAGGGATATCAGAATCTGGTATAACGTGGACCATTGTTACAATATATCGGGATATCATAATCTGTTATAAAGTGGGAAATTGTTATAATATATCGGGATATCAGAATCTGTTATAATGTGGGCCACTGTTACACTATATCGTGATATCAGAATCTGGTATAACCTTAACCCATGTTACAATATATTGGGATTTCAGAATCTGTTATAATTGTGATCATTATTACAATATATAGGGATATCAGAATCTGGTATAAGCCGGACAATTGTTACAATATATCGGGATTATCATAATCTGGTATAACATGGGCCATTGTTACAAAATATCGGGAGATCATAATCTGGTAAAACGTGGACCATTGCTACAATATCTCAGGATATCAGAATCTGGTATAAGCCGGACAATTGTTACAATATATCGGGATATCATAATCTGTTATAATGTGGCACAATGTTACAATATATCGGGATATCAAATTATATTATAAAGTGGACGATTGTTATAATATATCGGGATATCAGAAAATGTTATATGTTACACTATATCGGGATATCAGAATTTGGTATAACCTGGACCATTGTAACAATATATCGGGATATCAGAATATGTTATAACATTGACCAATGTTACACTATATCGGGATATTAAAATCTGATATAACCTGGACTATTGTTACAATATA
>NW_018405090.1:11085-12446 GCF_002113885.1 Mizuhopecten yessoensis
TTGTGAACCATTGTTACAATATATCGGGATATCATGATATGGTATAACCTGGACCAATGCTACAATATATATCAGGATATCATAATCTTGTATAACGTGAACCATTGTTACAATATATCAGGATATCAGAATCTAGTATAACGTGGACGATTGTTACAATATATCGGCATATAATAATCTGTTATGATGTGGGCCATTGTTACATTATATAGAGGTATGAGAATCAGTTATAAAATAGACCAATGTTACACTATACCGGGATATCGCAATCTGGTATAGCCTGGACCATTGTTCAAATATATCGGGATATCATGATCTGGTATAACATGGACCAATGCTACAATATAACGGGATATCATAATCTGGGATAATGTGAACCATTGTTACAATATATCGGGATATCATGAAATGGTATAACCTGGACCAATGCTACAATATATCGGGATATCATAATCTTGTATAACGTGAACCATTGTTACAATATAGCTGGATATCAGAATCTGGTATAACGTTAACCATTGTTACAATATATCGGGATATCATAATCTGTTATGACATGGACCATTGTTACAATATATAGAGATATCATAATCAGTTATAAAATAAACCAATGTTACACTATACCGGGATATTGGAATCTGGTATATCCTGGACCAATGCTACAATATATCGGGATATCAGAATCTTGTATACCCTGTGCCATTGTTACAATATAACGGGATACCAAAATCTGTTAAAACATAGACCATTGTTACAATATATCAGAATATCATAATCTTTTATAATGTGGGCCATAATTACAACATATCGGGATATCAGAATCTGTTATAATGTGGACCATTGTTACAAATATATCGGAATATCAGAATCTGTTAAAACCTGGACCAATGCTACAATATATCGGGATATCATAATCTGGTTACATAATCCATTGTTACAATATATCGGAATATCAAATTATATTATCACGTGGACCATTGTTACAATATATTGGGATATCATAATCTGGTATGACGTGGACCATTGTTACAATATATCGGTATATCGTAATCTGGTATAACGTGGGCCATTGTTACAATATATCGGGATATCAAATTATGTTATAACGTGGACCATTGCTACATTATATTGGAATATCAAATTATGTTATAATGCGGACCATTGTTACAAAATATTGGGATAGCATAATCTTTTATAACGTGGACCATTGTTACAATATATAGAGATATCAGAATCAGTTATAATGTGGACCATTGTTAAAATCTATCGGGATATCATATTCTAGTACAATGGTTACAATATATCGGGATATCAGTATCTGGTAAAACCTGGACCAATGCTACAAATGTACAATATATCGG
>NW_018405090.1:13261-13669 GCF_002113885.1 Mizuhopecten yessoensis
TAATATATCGGGATATCAGAATCTGGTAAACCCTGTGCCATTGTTACAATATAACGNTATAACGGGATATCATAATCTGGCATAACGCGAACCATTGTTACAATATATCGGGATATCATGAAATGGTATAACCTGGACCAATGCTACAATATATTGGAATATCTTAATCTTGTATAACGTGAACTATTGTTACAATATATCAGGATATCATAATCTGGTATAACGTGGACGATTGTTACAATATATCGGGATATCATAATCTCTTATGACGTGGACCATTGTTACAATATATAGAGATATCAGAATCTGTTATAACCTGGCCCAATGATACAATATATCGGAATATCATAATCTGGTATACCGTGGGCCATTGTTACAATATATTGGGATATCATAATCTGGTATAAC
>NW_018405090.1:14735-15245 GCF_002113885.1 Mizuhopecten yessoensis
TTTACAATATATCGGGATATCGTAATCTGGTGTAACGTTGACCATTGTTACAATATATCAGGATATCAAAATCAGTTATATGTTACACTATATCGGGATATCAGAATCTGGTATAACGTGGACAATTGTTACAATATATCGGGATATAATAATCTGGTATAACATAGACCAATGTTACACTATATCGGGATATCAGAATCTGTTATAACATAGACCATTGTTACAATATATCAGAATGTCATAATCTTTTATAATGTGGGCCATAGTTACAACATATCGGGATATCAAAATCTATTATAACGTGGGCCATTGTTACATTATATAAGGATATCAGAATCTGTTATAATGTGGACAATTGTTACAATATATCGTAATATCGTAATCTGGTATAACGTGGACCATTGTTACAATATATCAGGATAACAGAATCAGTTATATGTTACACTATATCGGGATATCATAATATGGTATAACGTGGACCATTGTTACAATATATCGGGATATCGTAAT
>NW_018405090.1:17720-18447 GCF_002113885.1 Mizuhopecten yessoensis
TCTATAATATAACGGGATATCAGAATCTGGTATACCGTGATCCATTGTTACAATATATCGGGATATCAGAATCTGGTATAACCTGGACCATTGTTACAATATATCGGGATATCATCGTCTGTTATTAAGTGGACCATTGTTAATATATATCGGGCTATCAGAATCTGTTATATGTTACACTTTATCGGGATATCAGAATCTGGTATAAATTAGGCCATTGTTACAATAAATCGGGATATCATAATATTTCATAATGTGGACCATTGTAAGAATATATCGGGATATCAGAATCTGGTATAACCTGGACCATTGTTACAATATATCGGGATATCAAATTATGTTATAACGTGGACCATTGTTACAATATATCGGGATATCATCATCTGTTATTAAGTGGACCATTGTTAATATATATCGGGATATCAGAATCTGTTATATGTTACACTTTATCGGGATATCAGAATCTGGTATAAATTAGACCATTGTTACAATAAATCGGGATATCATAATATTTCATAATGTGGACCATTGTAACAATATATCGGGATATCAGAATCTGGTATAACGTGGAACATTGTTACAACATATCGGGATATCAGAATCTGTTATAACGTGGGACATTGTTATAATATATCAGGATATCAGAATCTGTTATAACGGGGCCACTGTTACACTATATCGTGATATCAGAATCTGGTATAACCTAAACCAATGTTACAATATATTG
>NW_018405091.1:0-152 GCF_002113885.1 Mizuhopecten yessoensis
GTGTGACAGTCGGGAGTGGTAAAGTCACATAGAGATGTGACAGTCTTGTGTTGTAGGGTCACAAAGAGATGTGACAGATCTGTGTTGTAAGGTGTGACATTCGTTAGTTTTACGACCATTTGGAGGTGTGACAGTCTTGTGTTGTATGGTCA
>NW_018405091.1:5035-5153 GCF_002113885.1 Mizuhopecten yessoensis
GTATGTTGTGTGGTCACGTGGAGGTGTGACATTCGTGAGTTGTACGATCACGTATAGTTGTGACAGTCGTGTGTTGTATGGTCACGTAGAGGTGTGTCAGTCGTGTTTTGTATGGTCA
>NW_018405091.1:5333-5713 GCF_002113885.1 Mizuhopecten yessoensis
TCAGGTATATGGTCACGTAAAGGTGTGACAGTCCTGAGTTATACGGTCACGTAGAGGAGTGACAGTCGTGAGTTATACGGTCACGTAGAGGAGTGACAGTCGTGTAATGTACGGTCACGTAGAGGTGTGACAGTCGTGAATTGTACAGTCATATAGAGGTGTGACTGTCGTGTGTTGTACGGTCACGTAGAGGTCTGAAAGTCGTATGTTGTATGGTCACGTAGAGGTGTGACAGTCGTGTGTTGTAAAGTCACGTAGAGGTGTGACAGTCGTGTGTTGTATAGTCCCGTAGAGCTGTGACAGTCCTGTGGTATACGGTCACGTAGAGGAGTGATAGTCGTGTGTAGTACCGTCACTTAGAATTGTGTCAGTCGTGTTTT
>NW_018405092.1:0-152 GCF_002113885.1 Mizuhopecten yessoensis
TACGTGTCACCGAGAGGAACAATGTTGTTATTGAACTACGTGTCAACGAGAGGAACAATGTTGTTATTGACCTACGTGTCACCGAGAGGAACAGTGTTGTTATTGAACTACGTGTCACCGAGAGGAACAATATTGTTATTGAACTACGTGTC
>NW_018405092.1:4721-4856 GCF_002113885.1 Mizuhopecten yessoensis
ACGAGACGAACAATGTTGTTATTGAACTATGTGTTACCGAGAGGAACAATGTTGTTATTAAACTACGTGTCATCGAGAGGAACAGTGTTTTTATTGACCTACGTGTCACCGAGAGGAACAATGTTGTTATTGAAC
>NW_018405093.1:0-152 GCF_002113885.1 Mizuhopecten yessoensis
CGACATGGTCGAGATAAGTTTATAGAGTACGACTTGGTCGAGATATGTCTATACAGTACGACTTGGTTGAGATAAGTTACTAAAGTACGGCATGGTCGAGATAAGTGTATAGAGTACGACATGGTCGAGATAAGTTACTAGAGTACGACATG
>NW_018405093.1:4672-4823 GCF_002113885.1 Mizuhopecten yessoensis
GATGGTCGAGATATGTTTATAGAGTAAGACTTGGTCGAGATATGTCTATACAGTAAGACATGGTCAATATAAGTTTATAGAGAACGACTTGGTCAAGATAAGTTTATAGAGTACGACATGGTCGAGATAAGTTTATAGAGTACGACTTGGT
>NW_018405094.1:0-152 GCF_002113885.1 Mizuhopecten yessoensis
GGGTGACAGGGAGTAAACAGCAAGGGGAGTGACAGGGAGTAAACTTCGAGGGTAGGGACAGGGAGTAGACTGCAAGGGTAGGGACAGGGAGTAAACTTCGAGGGTAAGGACAGGGAGTAAACTACAAGGGTAGGGACAGAGAGTAAACTACA
>NW_018405094.1:1504-9084 GCF_002113885.1 Mizuhopecten yessoensis
AGCAAGGGTAGGGACAGGCAGTAAACTTCAAGGATAGTGACAGGGAGTAAACTTCAATGGTAGGGACAGGGAGTAAACTGCAAGGGTAGGGACAGGGAGTAAACTGCAAGGGTAGAGACAGGGAGTAAACTTCAAGGGTAGGGAAGAGGAGTACACTACAATGGTAGGGACAGGGGGCAAACTGCAAGGGTAAGGACAGGGAGTAAACTGCAAGGGTAGGAACAAGGAGTAAACTTCGAGGGTAGGGACAGGGAATAAACTGCAATGGTAGGGACAGAGATTAAACTACATGAGTAAACTTCGAGGGTAGGGACAGGTAGTAAACAGCAAGGGTAGCGACGGGGAGTAAACAGCAAGGGTAATGACAGGGAGTAAACTGCAAGGGAAGGGACAGGGAGTAAACTACAAGGGTAGAGACAGGGAGTAAACTACGAGGGTAGGGACAGGGAGGAAACTGCAAGGGTAGGGGCAGGGAGTAAACAGGAAGGGTAGGGGCAGGAAGTAAACTACAAGGGGGGTGACAGGGAGTAAACTTCAAGGGTAGGGAAGAGGAGTACACTACAATGGTAGGGACAGGGAGTAAACTTCGAGGGTAGGGACAGGGAGTAAACTACGAGGGTAGTGACAGGGAGTAAACTTCAAGAATAGTGACAGGGAGTTAACTTCAATTGTAGGGACAGGGAGTAAACTGCAAGGGTAGGGACAGGGAGTCAACTTCAAGGGTAGGGACAGGGAGTAAACTACAATAGTAGGGACAGGGGGCAAACTGCAAGGGTAGGGACAGGGAGTAAACTTCGAGGGTAGGGACAGGGAATAAACTTCAATGGTAGGGACAGAGAGTAAACTACAAGGGAAGGGACAGGGATTAAACTGCAAGGGGAGTGACAGGGGGTAAACTGCAAAGGGAGTGACAGGGAGTAAACTTCGAGGGTAGGGACAGGGAATAAACTTCAATGGTAGGGACAGAGAGTAAACTCCAAGGATAGGGGTGGGAGTAAAATGCAAGGGTAGGTACAGGGAGTAAACAGCAAGGGTAGGGACAGGCAGTAAACTTCAAGGATAGTGACAGGGAGTAAACTGCAAGGGTAGGGACAGGGAATAAACTTCAAGGGTAGGGACAAGGAGTACACTACAATGGTGGGGACAGGGAGCAAACTGCAAGGGTAGGGACAGGGAGTAAACAACAAGGGTAGGGACAGGGAGTAAACTTCGAGGGAGGGACAGGGAGTAAACAACAAGGGGAGTGACAGGGAGTAAACTACAATAATAGAGACAAGGGGCAAACTGCAGGGGTAGGGACAGGGAGTAAACAGCAAGGGGAGTGACAGGGAGTAAACTTCAAGGATAGTTACAGGGAGTTAACTTCAATGGTAGGGACAGGGAGTAGACTGCAAGGGTAGGGACAGGGAGTAAACTTCGAGGGTAGGAACAGGGAGTAAACTACAAGGGTAGGGACAGAGAGTAAACTACACAAGGATAGGGACATGGAGTAAACTGCAAGGGGAGTGACAGGGAGTAAACAACAAGAATAGGGACAGGGAATAAAATACAAGGTGAGTGACAGGGAGTAAACTGCAAGGGTAGGGACAGGGAGTAAACTGCAAGGGGAGTGACAGGGAGTAAAATACAAGGGGAGTGACAGGGAGTAAACCTCGAGGGTAGGGACAGGGTGTAAACTGCAAGGGTAGAGACAGGGAATAAACTACAAGGGGAGAGACAGGGGGCAAACTGCAAGGGGGTGACAGGGAGTAAACAGCAAGGGGAGTGACAGGGAGTAAACTTCGAGGGTAGGGACAGGGAGTAAACTGCAAGGGGAGTGACAGGGAGTGAAATACAAGGGGAGTGACAGGGAGTAAACCACAAGGATAGGGACAGGGAGTAAACTGCAAGGGGAGGGACAGGGAGTAAACTTCGAGGGTAGGGACAGGGGGTAGACTGCAAGGGGAGGGACAGGGAGTAAACTTCGAGGGTAAGGACAGGGAGTAAACTACAAGCGTAGGGACAGAGAGTAAACTACACAAGGATAGGGACATGGAGTAAACTGCAAGGGGAGTGACAGGGAGTAAAATACAAGGGGAGTGACAGGGAGTAAACTACAAGGATAGGGACAGGGAGTAAACTGCAAGGGGAGTGACAGGGAGTTAACTTCGAGGGTAGGGACAGGGAGTAAACTGCAAGGGTAGAGACAGGGAATAAACTACAAGGGGAGAGACAGGGAGCAAACTACAAGGGGGGTGACAGGGAGTAAACAGCAAGGGGAGTGACAGGGAGTAAACTGCGAGGGTAGGGACAGGGAGTAAACTACATGGGGAGTGACAGGGAGTAAACTACAAGGGTAGTGACAGGGAGTAAACTACAAGGGTAGAGACAGGGAATAAACTGTAAGGGTAGAGACAGGGAGTAAACAACAAGGGGAGTGACAGGGAATAAACTACAAGGGGATAGACAGGGGGCAAACTACATGGGGAGTGACAGGGAGTAAACTACAAGGGTAGGGACAGGGAGTAAACTGCAAGGGTAGTGACAGGGAGTAAACTACAAGGGTAGAGACAGGGAGTAAACTACAAGGGTAGAGACATGGAATAAACTACAAGGGGAGAGACATGGGGCAAACTATATTGGGAATTATAGGGAGTAAACTACAAGGGTAGTGGCAAGGAGTACTACATGGGGAGTGACACAGGGGGCAAACTACATGGGGAGTGACAGGGAGTAAACTACAAGGGTAGTGACAGGGAGTAAACTACAAGGGTAGGGACAGGGAGTAAACAACAAGGGGAGTGACAGGGGGCAAACTACATGGGGAGTGAAAAGATGTAAAATACAAGGGTAGAGACAAGGAGTAAACTGCAAGGGTAGTGATAGGGAGTAAACTGCAAGGGTAGGGACAGGGAGTAAACTACGAGGGTAGGGACAGAGATTAAACTACATTGGGAGTGACAGGGGGCAAACTACAAGAGTAGTGACAGGGAGTAAACTACAAGTGTAGGGACAGGGAGTAAACAACAAGGGGAGTGACAGGGGGCAAACTACAAGGGGAGTGAAAAGATGTAAAATACAAGGGTAGAGACAGGGAGTAAACTGCAAGGGTAGTGATAGGGAGTAAACTGCAAGGGTAGGGACAGGGAATAAACTACGAGGGTAGGGACAGAGATTAAACTACATGTGTAGGGACAGGGAGTAAACTGCAAGGATGTGGCAGGAAGTAAACAACAAGGGGAGTGACAGGGGGCAAACTACAATTGGGGGCGGGGGGGTGGTGACAGGGAGTAAACAGCAAGGGTAGGGACAGGGAATAAACCACAAGGATAAGGACAAGGAATAAACTACAAGGTTAGTGACAGGGAGTAAACAGCAAGGGGAGTGATAGGGGGAAAACTACAAGGGGAGTGACAGGGAGTTAACAGCAAGGGGAGTGACAGGGGGCAAACTACAAGGGGAGTGACTGGGAGTAAACTACAAGGGTAGGGACAGGGAGTAAACTGCAAGAGGAGTGACAGGGAGTAAACCTCGAGGGTAGGGACAGGGAGTAAACTGCAAGGGTAGGGACAGGGAGTAAACTACAAGGGGAGAGACAGGGGGCAAACTACAAGGGGGGTGACAGGGAGTAAACAGCAAGGGGAGTNCAAGGGTAGGGACAGAGAGTAAACTACACAAGGATAGGGACATGGAGTAAACTGCAAGGGGAGTGACAGGGAGTAAACAACACGAATAGGGACAGGGAATAAACTGCAAGGGGAGAGACAGGGAATAAAATACAAGATGAGTGACAGGGAGTAAACTGCAAGGGTAGGGACAGGGAGTAAACTGCAAGGTGAGTGACAGGGAGTAAAATACAAGGGGAGTGACAGGGAGTAAACTACAAGGGGAGTGACAGGGGGCAAACTACAAGGGGAGTGACAGGGAGTAAACTGCAAGGGGAGTGACAGGGAGTAAACCTCGAGGGTAGGGACAGGGAGTAAACTACAAGGGTAGGGACAGAGAGTAAACTACACAAGGATAGGGGACAGGGAGTAAACTACGAGGGTAGGGACAGAGATTAAACTACAAGGGTAGTGACAGGGAGTAAACTACGAGGGTAGGGACAGAGATTAAACTACATGGGGAGTGACAGGGGGCAAACTATCAGGGGAGTGACAGGGGGAAAACTACAAGGGGAGTGACAGGGGGCAAACTACAAGGGGAGAGACAGGGAGTAAACTGCAAGGGTAGTGACAGGGAGTAAACTGCAAGGGTAGTGACAGGGAGTAAACTGGAAGGGTAGTGATAGGGAGTAAACTGCAAGGGTAGGGACAGGGAGTAAACTACGAGGGTAGGAACAGAGATTAAACTACAAGGGTAGTGACAGGGAGTAAACTGCAAGGGTAGTGACAGGGAGTAAACTGCAAGGGTAGTGACAGGGAGTAAACTGCAAGGGTAGAGACAGGTAGTAAACTACAAGGGGAGTGACAGGGGGCAAACTATCAGGGGAGTGACAGGGGGCAAACTACAAGGGGAGTGACAGGGGGCAAACTACAAGGGAAGTGACAGGGGGCAAACTACAAGGGGAGTGACAAGATGTAAAATACAAGCGTAGAGACAGGGAGTAAACTGCAAGGGTTGTGATAGGGAGTAAACTGCAAGGGTAGGGACAGGGAGTAAACTACGAGGGTAGGGACAGAGATTAAACTACATGGGGAGTGACAGGGAGTAAACTACAAGGGTAGTGACAGGGAGTAAACTACAAGTGTAGGGACAGGGAGTAAACAACAAGGGGAGTGACAGGGGGCAAACTACAATTGGGGGGGGGGGAGTGACAGGGAGTAAACAGCAAGGGTAGGGACAGGGAATAAACTACAAGGATAGGGACAAGGAATAAACTACAAGGTTAGTGACAGGGAGTAAACAGCAAGGGGAGTGACAGGGGTCAAACTACAAGGGGAGTGACTTGGAGTAAACTACAAGGGTAGGGACAGGGAGTAAACTGCAAGGGGAGTGACAGGGAGTAAACCTCGAGGGTAGGGACAGGGAGTAAACTGCAAGGGTAGGGACAGGGAGTAAACTACAAGGGTAGGAACAGGGAGAAAACTACAAGGGGAGAGACAGGGGGCAAACTACAAGGGGGGTGACAGGGAGTAAACAGCACGGGGAGTGACAGGGAGTAAACTTCGAGGGTAGGGACAGGGAGTAAACTACAATGGTAGGGACAGAGAGTAAACTACACAAGGATAGGGACATGGAGTAAACTGCAAGGGGAGTAACAGGGAGTAAACAACACGAATAGGGACAGGGAATAAACTGCAAGGGGAGAGACAGGGAATAAAATACAAGATGAGTGACATGGAGTAAACTGCAAGGGGAGTGACAAGATGTAAAATACAAGGGTAGAGACAGGGAGTAAACTACAAGGGTAGTGACAGGGAGTAAACTGCAAGGGTAGTGACAGGGAGTTGACTGCAAGGGTAGGGACAGGGAGTAAACTCCAAGGGTAGGGACAGAGAGTAAACTACACAAGGATAGGGACATGGAGTAAACTGCAAGGGGAGTGACAGGGAGTAAACAACACGAATAGGGACAGGGAGTTGACTGCAAGGGTAGGGACAGGGAGTAAACAGCAAGGGTAGTGACAGGGGGCAAACTACAAGGGGAGTGACAGGGAGTTAACAGCAAGGGGAGTGACAGGGGGCAAACTACAAGGGGAGTGACTGGGAGTAAATTACAAGGGTAGAAACAGGGAGTAAACTGCAAGGGGAGTGACAGGGAGTAAACCTCGAGGGTAGGGACAGGGAGTAAACTGCAAGGGTAGGGACAGGGAGTAAACTACAAGGGGAGAGACAGGGGGCAAACTACAAGGGGGGTGACAGGGAGTAAAGAGCACGGGGAGTGACAGGGAGTAAGCTTCGAGGGTAGGGACAGGGAGTAAACTACAAGGGTAGGGACAGAGAGTAAACTACACAAGGACAGGGACATGGAGTAAACTGCAAGGGGAGTGACGAGATGTAAAATACAAGGGTAGAGACAGGGAGTAAACTACAAGGGTAGTGACAGGGAGTAAACAGCAAGGTTAGTGACAGGAAACTGCAAGGGGAGTGACAGGGAGTAAACAACACGAATAGGGACAGGGAATAAACTGCAAGGGGAGAGACAGGGAATAAAATACAAGATGAGTGAAAGGGAGTAAACTGCAAGGGTAGGGACAGGGAGTAAACTGCAAGGTGAGTGACAGGGAGTAAAATACAAGGGTAGAGACAGGGAATAAACTACAAGGGGAGTGACAGGGGGCAAACTACAAGGGGAGAGACAGGGAGTAAACTGCAAGGGTAGTGACAGGGAGTAAACTGCAAGGGTAGTGATAGGGAGTAAACTGCAAGGGTAGAGACAGGGAGTAAACAACAAGGGGAGTGACAGGGAGTAAACTGCAAGGGTAGAGACAGGGAGTAAACAACAAGGGTAGAGACAGGGAATAAACTACAAGGGGAGAGACAGGGGGCAAACTATATGGGGAGTGACAGGGAGTAAACTACAAGGGTAGTGGCAGCGAGTAAACTACAAGGGAAGTGACAGGGAGTAAACTGCAAGGGTAGGGACAGGGAGTAAACAACAAGGGGAGTGACAGGGGGCAAACTACAAGGGGAGAGACAGGGAGTAAACTGCAAGGGTAGAGACAGGGAGTAAACAACAAGGGGAGGGACAGGGGGCAAGCTACAAGGGGAGTGACAAGATGTAACAGGGAGTAAACTACAAGGGTAGGGGCACTGCAGGGGTAGGGACAGGGAGTAAACAACAGGGGGAGTGACAGGGGGCAAACTACAAGGGGAGTGACAAGATGTAAAATACAAGGGTAGAGACAGGGAGTAAACTACAAGGGGAGTGATAGGGGGCAAACTACATGGTGAGTGACAGGGATTAAACTACAAGGGTAGGGACAGGGAGTAAACTGCAAGGGGAGTGACAGGGAGTAAACCTCGAGGGTAGGGACAGGGTGTAAACTGCAAGGGTAGAGACAGGGAATAAACTACAAGGGTGACAGGTGGCAAACTACAAGGGGAGTGACAAGGTGTAAACTACAAGGGGAGAGACAGGGAGTAAACTACAAGGGTAGTGGCAGGGAGTAAACTACAAGGGGAGTGACAGGGGGTAAACTACATGGGGAGTGACAGAGAGTAAACTACAAGGGGAGAGACAGGGAGTAAACTGCAAGGGTAGTGGCAGGGAGTAAACTACAAGGGGAGTGACAGGGGGTAAACTACATGGGGAGGGACAGAGAGTAAACTACAAGGGGAGAGACAGGGAGGAAACTACAAGGGGAGTGACAGGGGGCAAACTACATGGGGAGTGACCGGGAGTAAACTACAAGGGTAGGGACAGGGAGTAAACTACAAGGGTAGGGACAGGGAGTAAACTACAAGGGTAGGGACAGGGAGTAAACAACAAGGGGAGTGACAGGGGGCAAACTACAAGGGGAGTGGCAAGATGCAAACTACAAGGGTAGAGACAGGGAATGGAGTAAACTGCAAGGGGAGTGACAAGATGTAAAATACAGGGGTAGAGACAGGGAGTAAACTGCAAGGGTAGTGACAGGGAGTAAACTACAAGGGTAG
>NW_018405094.1:9202-29720 GCF_002113885.1 Mizuhopecten yessoensis
GGGGGGGGGGGGGGTGACAGGGAGTAAACAGCAAGGGTAGGGACAGGGAATAAACTACAAGGATAGGGACAAGGAATAAACTACAAGGTTAGTGACAGGGAGTAAACAGCAAGGGGAGTGACAGGGGGCAAACTACAAGGGGAGTGACAGGGAGTTAACAGCAAGTGGAGTGACAGGGGGCAAACTACAAGGGGAGTGACAGGGGCAAACTACAAGGGGAGAGACAGGGAATAAACAGCAGGGGGAGTGACAGGGAGTAAACAGCAAGGGGAGTGACAGGGAGTAAACTGAAAGGGGAGTGACAGGGGGCAAACTACATAGGTAGGGACTGGGAGTAAACTACAAGGGTAGTGACAGGGAGTAAACAGCAAGGGGAGTGACAGAGGGCAAACTACAAGGGGAGTGACAGGGGGCAAACTACATACGTAGGCACTGGGAGTAACCTACAAGGGTAGTGACAGGGAGTAAACAGCAAGGGGAGTGACAGAGGGCAAACTACAAGGGGAGTGACAGGGAGTTAACAGCAAGTGGAGCGACAGGGGGCAAACTACAAGGGGAGGGACAGGGGCAAACTACAAGGGGAGAGACAGGGGGCAAACTACATAGGTAGGGACTGGGAGTAAACTACAAGGGGAGTGACAGGGGGCAAACTACAAGGGGAGAGACAGGGAATAAACAGGAAGGGGAGTGACAGGGAGTAAACAGCAAGGGGAGTGACAGAGAGTAAACTGAAAGGGGAGTGACAGGGGGCAAACTACAAGGGGAGTGACAGGGAGTAAACAGCAAGGGGAGTGAAAGAGAGTAAACAGCAAGGGGAATGACAGGGGGCAAACTACAAGGGGAGTGACAGGGGGCAAACTACAAGGGGAGAGACACGGAATAAACAGCAAAGAACAGCAAAACCTAAAAATGTATGGCATTCTTTGTTTGTCTGGCGTATCCAGTTTACTTGATATATTTGCCTCAAAACGAATATGATAAAATGTTGTCAATAAGAAACGAATATGTCACATGTTTGTTTAATATTCTAATAAATAAGTATGTTTATTAATATTCTATTACGTTTAACGATTAAAGGGTGCAGTACAGCAAGATCAATCAATACATTTCTTTCGTACTTACAGCGTATTTGCGTTGTTTTTTTTACAGGGGCATTCTTTACATACGAGAAAAATAGTGCACTAGCCTTGACCCTACATACACTAGTACAGATACAGTGTACACCTTACATCGGCGAGAAAATCACTGCGTAATCCTTCGACCAGCACTTTATCAAGGAATTTCTGAGATGATAATAGAATTTGGTATGCTTTCATTTTGTATAAACTCTATTTACATAAACACTACCAAACCAATTCGCAAGCAGTTAAGAAACAGTTATGTTCTCCAAATATCTTCCAATTTATACATTGTAAGACAGTCCATAAATGGTAGTTAAATAAGTGCTAATTAATATTGATGGTGGTAGATAAACGAATAATGAAATAGGCACATTATTAGATCTGATTAGAGGATGAACGTAAAACACACCGGAAATTACATACATAACCTTTGGAAAAAGATAGAGCCACACAGCTGTAGAAAGTGTACAGTAATATTAAGTTTAAAGCTGATATCCGTGCTTCTTTATAGTTAGAAAATAAAGGAGATAAGTGTAAAATTACAGAGCCTTTGATCACCTGTATATATATAAAATTACAGAGCCTTTAATCACCTGTATATATATATAATTCTTTTATCTTTTATACAAAGCTATCATGATGTTGTAATAATATAATGTCAGTGTTTGACAACCATTACAGAAATATCAACTTTCCATAACATTGATGGTGACTGACATACTTTTAGGGATTTGACTAAAGACATCATAGGCGGCGCCACATGCAGCGCACACTTTCGGTTCGTGTGGAGGTCCATGCTGTTTTTTCATCTTGGTCTACTCTGCATATTATATTTTGTTTTTAATCCGAATATGAATTATCTAGTACCTGTAAATGTGCGTGTTAGTTGTGTATATGCTCATTTCTCACAAATCGAAAGCAAAAGCTTTCAAGAAACTGGAAATCAATAACTTTCGTTTTCCTATACCTCTGTTGCACCGTTTAATCGGTAAGATTTCCTCAACCACTTACTCCCGCTAGGTTCATAATTTCACCATACACCTTTCTAAACATTGACAGATTGACTACAAAATGACAAAAACACCATAATGTCATAACAACAGGAAAATAAAGACCAGTGTAAACGCATATATATAAGGATCTTATTAACCAAGGCATCAGCACGTAACTAAGATACCATAACGTCAAGACAAGGGGACGAGGTAAACAACAGCACGTAATAAGATGCCATAACGTCAAGACAAGGGGACGAGGTAAACAACAGCACGTAACTAAAGACCAGTGTAAACGCATATATATAAGGATCTTATTAACCAAGGCATCAGCACGTAACTAAGATACCATAACATCAAGACAAGGGGACGAGGTAAACAACAGCACGTAACTAAGATACCATAACGTCAAAACAAGGGGACGAGATAAACAACAGCACGTAACTAAGATACCATAACGTCAAAACTAGGGGACGAGGTAAACAACAGCCCGTAATAAGATTCCATAACGTCAAGACAAGGGGACGAGGTAAACAACAACACGTAACTAAGATACCATAACGTCAAAACAAGGGGACGAGATAAACAACAGCACGTAACTAAGATACCATAACGTCAAAACTAGGGGACGAGGTAAACAACAGCCCGTAATAAGATTCCATAACGTCAAGACAAGGGGACGAGGTAAACAACAGCACCTAATAAGATACCATAACGTCAAGACAAGGGGACGAGGAAAACAACAGCACGTAACTAAGATACCATAACGTCAAAACTAGGGGACGAGGTAAACAACAGCCCGTAATAAGATTCCATAACGTCAAGACAAGGGGACGAGGTAAACAACAGCACGTAACTAAGGTACCATAACGTCAAAACAAGGGGACGAGGTAAACAATAGCACGTAGCTAAGATACCATAACGTTAAAACAAGGGGACGAGGTAAACAACAGCACGTAACTAAAGACCAGTGTAAACGCATATATATAAGGATCTTATTAACCAAGGCATCAGCACGTAACTAAGATACCATAACATCAAGACAAGGGGACGAGGTAAACAACAGCACGTAATAAGATATCATAACGTCAAAACAAGGGGACGAGGAAAACAACAGCACGTAACTAAGATACCATAACGTCAAAACTAGGAGACGAGGTAAACAACAGCACGTAATAAGATACCATAACGTCAAAACAAGGGGGCGAGGTAAACAATAGCACGTAGCTAAGATACCATAACGTTAAAACAAGGGGACGAGGTAAACAACAGCACGTAATAAGATATCATAACGTCAAAACAAGGGGACGAGGTAGACAACAGCACGTAACTAAGAAACCATAACGTCAAGACAAGGGGACGAGGTAAACAACAACACGTAACTAAGATATCATAACGTCAAAACAAGGGGACAAGGTAAACAACAGCACGTAACTAAGATATCATAACGTCAAAACAAGGGGACGAGGAAAACAACAGCACGTAACTAAGATACCATAACGTCAAAACTAGGGGACGAGGTAAACAACAGCCCGTAATAAGATTCCATAACGTCAAGACAAGGGGACGAGGTAAACAACAACACGTAACTAAGATATCATAACGTCAAAACAAGGGGACAAGGTAAACAACAGCACGTAACTAAGATACCATAACGTCAAAACAAAGGGACGAGGTAAACAACAGCACGTAACTAAGATATCATAACGTCAAATCAAGGGGACGAGGTTAACAACAGCACGTAACTAAGATATCATAACGTCAAAACAAGGGGACGAGGTAAACAATAGCACGTAGCTAAGATACCATAACGTCAAAACAAGGGGACGAGGTAAACAACAGCGCCATCATACAAGGACAAATTTCATCACAAATACCAAATAAACCAAAACGTCAATTTACAAGGAAAAATAAGCTACATCGACACTATACAAGGACATATTAAACCAATACTTCAACATACACGGACAGGACAAACCGCAGCATT
The DNA here is from genome assembly GCF_002113885.1 of Mizuhopecten yessoensis. Taxonomy (NCBI): domain Eukaryota; kingdom Metazoa; phylum Mollusca; class Bivalvia; order Pectinida; family Pectinidae; genus Mizuhopecten; species Mizuhopecten yessoensis. Next base: position 13,303 of record NW_018405094.1, read on the forward strand.
TAACCCACATTATAACGTTATATTCTGGAAAACTACTAGAACATCCCTTGAATGCTTATAGTGTTACAGGATTGATGTATTTAGAGTACATAGCTGTCATTATGTGTAGATATCGCGATGGATTGCACGTTAACGAAATTTTGATTAAGTGTTTAAGGATATTATATTATGTGTATTTCATGTATAACAAACCAAAGTCAACTTCCAAACGTGACTCACTGTTATCAAAAATTAACTTAAGCACTGCTGACGTCATTGGGGGTAGTTTCGGTAAAATTAATGATGAATTATATAGCAACTGTTTAAATACGACGCGTGTTTTGGAGAAAAATGACAGATTTCAAGCACGTAAGTTGTAAATAGAAAAAGTAATGATTTACAAAATGACACCTTATTTTCACTTGAACTGTTTGATATAACGTAACAGAGAAAGACATCAATGATTCAAATATATATAGGACTTGTATTGGATTTCTAAATTGCAAAAGCGTCCTTGCAAACAATGACATTCAGCGGGATATTATTCAACTACAGTTAACCACTTTACAATTGACAAACACTATTTATATATTTGTTCAATTCCGGAGACTCCTTATGTTTAAGGGATTGTTTTGTTGGCAACGGTCCATAGAGACAAAATATGCTGACTTCCGTGTTTGTGTGTTCCAATGTTGAACTTAGTAACTATCCTCGTATTCGTTACGATTCGGACATAAAACTATTTATGAAACTTGACTATATTGTCAACAATCATGTATAATACAGAAACAACAAAATACCGCTAGAATATAACAGTCGGAACGAAACGACAAAAACACGAAAGACAGCAAGAACAGAATCCGAAGTAAAATCTTAGAGCTCAAGACGCATAATTCTGGAAAAAAAAAATGTTTTAAAATGTAAATGTAAATGTAAAATGATAAACAACACAATTTTTGTCTACATGTACTTGAATTCAAATCGATCAATGTCTAGCAAAAACCGTTATTTAGAAGATGCTTTTAGAAAATTAATTAATTAATTAATGTACGTTGTACAACAAAAATAATAAAAATACCAAATCAATTTGCATTTATTGGAATTGAAAAAGATTCCAATCTAGCCTAAATCTATAAAGACACTGATATATTCCTGACGCTTTAAAAATAATAATTTAGGGTTGAAATATATTGTCACGTTTTCCAACCCATGCATGGGTTTATGATATTTGTGCTCATTTGTCAGATATGACTCACTAGCTATATAAACCTGGCCTCATTAGCGAGTCCATGTGATACGTAACTAGTCAACCAGTGATGACCTGTGAGACTGGTATCATGTATACACACAGTTTACTGTAGTAGAATGCACACACAGCACCACAACATCGAGCTTAAACAGCTCATCATAATTAAAGCTACGAATTGTTATCTCAAAATAGTTGGCGACAGAGTTTGTATTAATTTTACTGCAGCTTCAAATATTTCTGTATTGTATTGTCTTTCTTAAATTTCCTACATCATTTGAAGATCATGAAATACACAAGCAGCAAGACCATTATTATTAGCCTTTGAAATTACAATTGGAGTTTCTCGCATCAGAAGCCTTCAGCTGAATATCATACTAAGAATGTGCTGTAACAACATATATATGAATAACACTTGATGGTTAGATATTCATCGTAAAGATTTAACAAGTTCTATATTATAAACTAAAGCCTCGGCAATACAAGTAATTACTATGGGAAATACGTTTCGCCTAGTTGTCAATGTACCCGTATGTATCAGGTGTACACTGTATGTCATCGCGTTTGATTCATGTTCGTTGCGACACATCCTCGATTTCCAGGGGTTACGATCACCTACGCTCTCTAAGAGCGAAAGTACGTGTAACTCCTGGATATCGAGGATGGCTACGACATGACAACAGGAGATGCGGTTATGACCAGTTACTTTTCACTAAATTCAGCGTGACGAAATGTTACTACATGTACATGTTACAATTTATATTAAACATGTCTGTCTGACTTTCCGACCGTACATCCGTCTGTCTGTCTGTCTGTCTCTCTTAAGATTACTTAAGGATTTACACCACTGAGAAGTCAAAAAAATCCTGTATTAAACTTTAAGGAGATAATGGTATAGTAGAAAATGCAAAAACAAATATATGTCCGTGTGTTCGTTTTTGTGCTATGCTCGGTCAAAGATACCAATTTAACACAATAGGTGATTTTAGGTGAATTTTCGGGTTTTGACCATTTGCAGAACAAATTCATACAATTTCTTCCAAGTGTGTTATGTATGAATGTTTGTAGAATTGAAAAAAATATTATTTTCTTTTAAATTATGGAAGTAAAATTTCTTATTCATTTTACTCAGAAATGCGATTTTAGTTACCCCTACCCCTTATTTTTTAATGAAAAAATGCACATTTTTTCACCATTTTTTGCAGATTAAACGCTTGATATAAAAAAAAACACCTGTATTTAACCTTTTATAGTATTCAATTCATCAAAAGAAAATGTGTTTCTCTTTCTAAAACAGCCAGAAAAATGGGGTCGGTGTGCTTCTGTTTTTGTCCCATTATTATTTGTGTTATTTTTCACCTTTTTCGGGGTCAAAAATCAAAAGTGCTTCAGTTACCCTAATATGTAAAAAAAAATACCAATAATGTATAACTTTCCACTTTTTTGCATATTATTTTAATCATATTGAACATTATAAAGTTGTACAGCAAAATTGAACCTGCTACATTTAAAAATTGTGACACAATGACAATTTAAGTGATCAATCTAGTAACAAAAAGGTGAAATTTTGCCCTTTGGAAAGCGCAAGAAATTCACATAAATACACTTTTTCGAAATGACCGCCAAATTGGTCATTTTTTTCAAATTCTTGTAAAAAGTGTTTTTTGACATGTTTTTCAGATGTGTGTTTGCTATTAAACCTATCATAATTTGTTAGATATTATAAAAACCCGTTAAACCAGATCAAAACGAGACTTGAACGTGACTGAAACCTAAGAAGAGTACATCCTTAATAACGTACATTCTCAAGTATTTTGCAGTATTGTCTGGATAATGATAACACTTAACGTTACTACCGCGTATTCCATTTGTTTCCTGGACTCCTTGAAGATTTGCCAATGGATACTCATCATTTTGTCACAAGCCGAAACAAATTTACTACTCTGCTTCACTTATTAATTGATCAAAATATTTGAGAGCTATTGAAATTCTAACTCGTTCATTTCTTAAATAGGTGCATCTAATCATGGTTCCCTGGCATGTTATCCTTGTCGACAGTGTACGCCTACGTTTACTAGCCTAGTTATGTTATCCTTGTCGACAGTTTACGCCCACGTTTTCTAGCCTAGTTATGTTATCCTTGTCGACAGTTTACGCCCACGTTTACTAGCCTAGTTATGTTATCCTTGTCGACATTGTACGCCTACGTTTACTAGCTTAGTTATGTTATCCTTGTCGACAGTGTACGCCTACGTTTACTAGCTTAGTTATGTTATCCTTGTCGACAGTTTACGCCCACGTTTACTAGCCTAGTTATGTTATCCTTGTCGACAGTTTACGCCCACGTTTACTAGCCTAGTTATGTTATCCTTGTCGACAGTGTACGCCTACATTTACTAGCCTAGTTATGAACAGAAGATTGTATTTCAATATACTGTTTCAGATTATTTAAATTTCCAAGGATACTGAGCTAGAGTTTCTGGTACGAAAGGAAGTATTATGAATGTGTATACATGTAACACTTATTCAAGGTTCAATGAGTAATTGATAAAACACAAGCCTACTGAAGGAGAAAATTAGAAGTTAGCTAGAGAGAGAGAGGATATTCTATGTTTCTTCATAAGTACTAGTTTTACTGCAAGAATGGGATGACCAACGAGTGAAATATATCTCTTAATTTTCAGGACATCATGAATATTCAGTATAAGATTTTTTTAATAAAGACATGGGCTTCCGTGAAGAGGTAAAAGATGCAAAAACATATGTCAAGATATTATGTATTAGAACTTCACTATAAGAAAATGTCAGTGCAATTCTGTCGTCATAATTGACGATGCCTGTTGCTTGCTATTTTTTCACAATAAATCCAGCTATCGGATAGGTCGGTTTAGAGTGAAAATAACAAAAACGTTTTATTGGTCACCGTAGAATAATATCAACATTATTTTCAATATAAAACACTTTATTTTACTGGTTGAAAAGAAATTTAATGTTTCCTTTGGGTCCTTCTAGCAATTAATTAAAAACAAAAACTGTAAATAAACCTCGATCGCCATGTTTACAGGTACGAACTGCCAGTGGAAAAACTACTGGAGTGTTGCCCAAAACTGTCTTCTATAGTGACTTATATTTGTTGAGATGCGATATGTAAAGTATTTAATACCTACATCATAAACAGTGAAATCGGCAGCGTAGTTTGGATGTTATATGTAACGTATCCAATACCTCCATCGTCAAAAGTGAACTCGGCAGTGTAGTTTGGATGTTATATGTAACATATCCAATACCTACATCATAAACAGTGAAATCGGCAGCGTAGTTTGGGTGTTATATGTAACGGATCCAATACCTACATCATCAACAGTGAACTCGGCAGCGTAGTTTGGATGTTATGTGTAACGTATCCAATACCTACATCTTCAACAATGAACTCGGCAGCGTAGTTTGGATGTTATATGTAACGTATCCAATACCTGCATCTTCAAAAGTGAACTCGGCAGTGTAGTTTGGATGTTATATGTAACGTATCCAATACCTACATCTTCAACAATGAACTCTGCAGCGTAGTTTGGATGTTATATGTAACGTATCCAATACCTACATCTTCAAAAGTGAACTCGGCAGCGTAGTTGGGATGTTATATGTAACGTATCCAATTCCTACATCTTCAACAATGAACTCGGCAGCGAAGTTTGGATGTTATATGTAACGTATCCAATACCTACATCTTCAACAATGAACTCGGCAGCGAAGTTTGGATGTTATATGTAACGTATCCAATTCCTACATCTTCAACAATGAACTCGGCAGCGAAGTTTGGATGTTATATGTAACGTATACAATACCTACATCTTCAAAAGTGAACTCGGCAGCGTAGTTTGGATGTTATGTGTAACGTATCCAATACCTACATCTTCAACAATGAACTCGGCAGATGATAGAAACATCAGGGCATTTTATTAAATGTTAGATTTATATATAGAATAGGATTGCGTAGATACATGTTTGCATTTGTCAAGAATTGAAATTTGACTTGGTATAGTTTATGTCAGAAAGAAACAGCATTTGAAACCTATTTTAAGCATAAAAAGATACCACAGAAGTTGATGGGAACAAAGAAAAATCTGAATAAGTAATCAGACAAACTATTGTCTGGGGATATCAATCTTTTTCTACGAAAGAGCTACCAGAGAGATGTGCAAATGTAACGACCGCAGGGTATAGTTTTATCTCTTTTATAATCCAACGGAAGTTAGGAAAACGTCTGGAGTACTAAGTGAAGGTCAGGTTTACATCACAGATGTGTATAATGGGCCACTTGTAAAATGGAAATAAAATACAGGACGGTATGGATTGTGAACAGATTCATGTAGCACAACCAATACGTTATTATTTGCGTGGACAACTCGTATATATTTTACACCTTTGTCTACATACGCTTCACTGGTCATTTGCCTGATGAAAGTGACAGAGCACATACCGTACTAGTCATCGATATTAACAGTTATTATATGACTGGTGCTAATTCCCATCCCTGATTGGGGGAGCGACGTCATGTGACGAGTCTGTAAATATGTTACCGCCCTCGTTCTATGGATAGAAAAAGTGTTACAGACCTCGACCTATAAATAGAAAAGTGTAACAAACCGCTACTAAAGTGTTACTATCGCATAACAGCCAATCAAAACACGCCGTATGACGCAATGTTTACATGACAACAAGCAATATGGTAGACGGTGTACGCTTCGCAGCTCTTGCCCAGGAAGAAATAGACAGAATTCTTAATGACAATGACTCAAGAAATACAAAAAAAACACTACGGAAGCTGCGGTACGTCTGTTCCGTTCGTATATAAAGCACAGGAATGGTAATGAATCGTTTGAAAGCTATGAAAAATCGGAGCTTGACAGTGTGCTTGCGAAACTTTTCGCTGAAGTGAGAACGGGAAAAGGAGAGACTTTTAAGAAATTAAGCCTGACTTGAATTCAACACGGGTTGAACAGGTATTTAGCAGCAAACTGCGAATATGACACCGTGAATGACAAAGATTTCAAAGAGAGTTCTGTAATGTTCAAAGATATGTCAAAGGAACTTAAGCGAACTGTTATAGGGTCTGTCGACCACTTTCCCCCGATTGAACAAGATGACCTGAAGAAAATGTACGAATATTTTGACTTGAGTGATCCAACTCAGTTACAAGAAAAAGTGTTTGTAGATATCATGCTATATATTGGTCGACGAGGAAGGGAAAATCTACGTAACCTGAACATAAGTGACTTCGCTTACAAGGCTGATGCTACTGGACACATGTATGTTTACATCGTGACTGACGAGCTGACGAAAAACCACCAAGATGATGGAAATTCAGCACACGGGAGAATGTATCAAATGGAAGGTGTGTAAAATTTGGAAAACGTGTACAAGTAACATTATCTAATTTTGATTTGTAATTCAAAAGAAGCATGAATGTTAATGCATTGCTATAAAATTATCTTAGACTACACAAATATTCCCGATGTGTTCAAAGTATCCATTCAGACAAGGTAACATAATTTGACTTTGAAAAAATAATTCAATGAATTTTTTGGATATTTTTTTACAGATGACCAAAACTGCCCATTAAGGAGTTTTATTCTGTATAAGAATCACCTGAACCCCAAGAGTTTGTTTTTTTCCAACGCCCAAAACAGAAGGTCCTAACTCAGACAGGCAGCAAGATCTGGTACGACGCGTCCCCATTAGGCCACAACACCTTGGGCGGAATGATGCCTCGCATTAGTGTTGCTGCATGTTTGTCATCGCGGTATACAATCATTCACTAAGAGCCACGGCTGTGCACTTGCTTGACAGTGTGAATTTCGCAGGTCGGCATATTATGTCAGTTACTGGACACAAAGCAGAAACCAGCTTAAAAACATACACCGGTTATACAGATGCCAATACAAAAAGAAAAATGTCTAAACATATCAGTGATAGTGTTCGCCCAGATAATCATAAGAAACCCAGGACGGCTTCAAACATGGCAAGTCATCCCGCGTCAACTTTAACCTCTGGTACTGTAGATATTGATCTTGGCAATTGTGAACGGGAACCCATGGGTGCAAATGTTTTGACCGATTCTCAGTATGACAACATTGTAAATGTGCTGGGCGACTTTGACAGCTTTGGTGATGTGATAAGAAATCTTGATTGCGATGAACTACATGTAGATAACAGCAACATTGAAAATGTTCAGTTACATCCTAGATCAACTCCATTTAATTATATGATGTCACAAACAAATAACAGCTCAATGCCTTTCCCATTCCCAGTTTTAAACAACTAGTAATTGCACCATTAACTTCAACTTCAAGTAATAAAAAAAAAAAAATGTACAAATCACACTCTGAATTCTGAACTATGTAATGTTGATTGTGCAAATGACATGTATTTGAAAATGAATATCGCATGAATTGAATCTGAAATGTGTATGTTATTTGTATTCGAAGTACTCCACTCGGTGATTCCAAAATGGTCCTTACTATCCATGTATTTTTGACATAAGCAATTATTAATTTCATTGTAAAATGTCATATAATAAAACTATTGTGGACTTCAGTTTCGGTCTATCCCTAAATCAGGGATAGACCTCATCTGAAGACCATAATTGTATATTATTGGTTGTGCTACATAAATCTTTTCATACAAAAAGAATAAGTGTATATCCTCTTTAATTTCCTGAATCATTGAAAGTATAGATTATTTATTTATCTATCTACGTATTGATTTATTAAACGTTTAACCACAACAAAAATACTACAAAACTGGTGATACAATATATGATTGTCCTTGCTTATATGAAACATCCACCATCGACTGAAAACAATCACTGTTAATATGTTTGTATGATACCGTATGTATGTTATAAAAATACCTTAGTTTATTAAAAAAAAAAAAAGGTAAAAAATGAAATAAAACAACAAATCATAGATTTAATGGCGAAGATATAAGAACTCCATAGATCCATGTAAAAAGACGTCAGCACCAACAGGGGACACAAAAACAAAATATAAAGATACCATGATCTTACATTTGACAAAGACAATTTATATCAAAATGCTCAGATCACGTGACATTCAGTTAATAGGGTTAAACACATCAGCACTACGTACAATAGATATTACTCAGTTAATTGGATCGGCGGGAATACAGGTTCTGCAGTAGCAGTGGTCGCACCTGATTGCCAGAACGGTACTTATCTTTCCCTGGAAATGGTACATTATCTCATTTATGGAAATAAATGGCGTGATGTTGAGCATGCCGCCTAGATAGTTGACCGCTAGACACAGACCTTTAGGGGAGAAGGTCGTCGTTAGGTCATTCTCAAACGAATGTACTATTTATTTGACCTAATCGCATTCTACAAGTGTTATTTATCATAATAAGGCGGGCTTGTTAATGCTTCATTAATAAAATGGCCATGTTTGTGCGCGATGGTCGCAAGGCCATATGGAGTACATGTAGGCCGCAGCCATTAACAAACCAATACACCACTGCATATTAAACTCGCTCTATCTGTTTATTTTGTATCCCCTTCAAAGTGTAATATTTAATGCGAAACCATTTGAATTTTGTGCGATACATCATGACTGATAAGTATCTGTTGTTCTTGATTATTATTATTTTTTGCCTTAATCGGTGAATTAATGGATACATTGAAAACACTTTTTATTTTCAATTCAGATAAAGATTAATACTAAGTACGGGTGTGATGTAGAATATGTATCACTTTGTTCACACTTTTTTACAATTCAGATAAAGATTAATACTAAGTACGGGTGTGATGTAGGATATGAAAGACTTTGTTCACACTTTTTTTCAATTCAGATAAAGATTAATACTAAGTACGGGTCTGATGTAGAATATGTAAGACTCTGTTCACACTTTTTTTCAATTCAGATAAAAATTAATACAAAGTACGGGTGTGATGTAGAATATGTAAGACTTTGTTCACACTTTTTTCAATTCAGATAAAAATTAATACTAAGTACGGGTGTGATGTAGAATGTGTAAGACTTTGTTCACACTTTTTTCAATTCAGATAAAGATTAATACTAAGTACGGGTGTGATGTAGAATATGTAAGACTTTGTCCACACTTTTTCAATTCAGACAAAGCCTAATACTAAGTACGGGTGTGATGTAGAATATGTAAGACTTTGTTCACACTTTTTTCAATTCAGATAAAGATTATTACTAAGTACGGGTGTGACGTAGAATATGTAAGACTGTTAATTACGTGTAAATACTATACACAGTTTGTGCTGTTATACTTGTTAGCAGCTACAGAAAGGTCAGCAGATAACGTCGAGCTATTGACCTTTGTACCCGTCACTTACATTGGTCGATAATAGATATTGGCTGGAATAATAACAACTGGTCAATTGACCCTGGCTGGTCAAAGATTGGTTAGCTTATCCAGGGATTTACTGACTAATCTATACTAAACACCGAGAAATAGAAAGACCGACTGACAGACAGACAGACACAGCATTGGTTTATTATTGACGAAAATAATATGGCGATTATTATTCTTTGAAAACAGTTAAACGATTTAAATGATAAAACATGTCTCAAATAAGGCCACGAACACATTCTGAATATGAAAAGTGTTCTTGTCGTATAAGGCCGGGAATATACGTGCAATAATAAGAACAACATTATATACAGAATATGTTGACAAGTGATCACTGTAACCATAATTCTGTACCTGCAACAAACAAGGAGATGTTGACTTACCTATAAAGTAATTTAAAAATATAAACTGATGCAGTGTCAATGTACATTCGAGCAGTCTATGTGTGGCTCACAAGCCCTGCCAATGGTCTGATTCGTGTGTCACTACACTTCGCAATGTTTGATGGACAATATGAAGTGTGAGTAGACCATCTCTTTGAACGGAGCTTATGGTGAACTTGGGTGAATCATCTCTTTGAACGGACACCTTGGTGAACTTGGGTGAACAATCTCTTTGAACGGAGACCTTGGTGAACTTGGGTGAACCATCTCTTTGAACGGAGACCTTGGTGAACTTGGGTTAACCATCTCTTTGAGCGGAGACCTTGGTGAACTTGGGTGAACCATCTCTTTGAACAGAGACCTTGGTGAACTTTGGTGAACCATCTCTTTGAATGGAGACCTTGGTGAACTTTGGTGAACCATCTCTTTGAGCGGAGACCTTGGTGAATTTGGGTGAACCATCTCTTTGAACGGAGACCTTGGTAAACTTTGGGTGAACCATCTTTTGAACGGAGACCTTGGTGAACTTGGGTGAACCATCTCTTTAGACGGCGATCTTGGCATGCTTTGGGTGAACCATCTCTTTGAACGGAGACCTTGGTGAATTTGGGTGAACCATCTCTTTAAACGGAGAACTAGGTAAATAATCTTTTTGCATCAAAACTTAACAGTGAATGCAAAATTTGGTTTCACTGTTTTTGATTTGTTCCACTAAATATTAGAAAACGAAAAAAGAAAACAATTATGTGCACACGCCTTAGTTGAGCATCTGATAACAACATCACAACCCCACCTCATTCCTATCCACCTGACTGTTATAAAAATCGCTGAATGCTGTTGATTCTTGGGTCGTAAAATGCATATGTAATGGAGATTGGTCCATATGTGATATCTATATATCTGATGGATGGAGGTTTATGTAGAATGCAGTGCGTAAACCAACGTAAGCTAAGCCGTATACGTATGGTATTCTCTGTTGTAAGATTTGAAATGAAAAGTGTGAGATTGGTCCATTTGTGATATCTGCAAAATGCAGTACTTAAACCAATGTAAACTAAACCTTATACGTATGGCAATCTCCTTTGTACCATTTGGAACGAAAACTGTAACGAAAACACTACATTTTATATAAATATCTAAAAAAAACCGCTAAGGACTAGCCTGTTAATGCCCGAAGTTCAGTCAGCCGTATCGCAGTGAAAATCTTTCGATCACAAACAGTCTTATTTCACCACCCTTTTATTCAGAAACACATTTCTGATGTTAAGGTGAGTTTAATTTCGAGTTAGACATTTGTGTGTATGCTGTTCCCTCCACGATGACTTACTGTGTTATATAATGTAGTATGTATTATCTCTGTTCTCCTTACAGGTTCTTGCGGTGTGGTACGGCTGATTTCGGTTTTTCTCATATATATGTTTTTCATTTAATCGTATTCCATTTTCTTTGTTGACGAATTATTTTCATTTTCTATCTGTAAGATTCTAATTTCTCTTACGGTCAATGTGAATAACGAATTAGGCAAATGATCAACGTAAGAACCGAAAGTAAATACTGTTATTGCCAATAACATTTGTATCTGTAGGACGTAAATCACAAAAGTAATCCGTTTGGAGCGTAGGCAAGAGGCTGTATGCGGACTACGCGACCGTACAACCCCATGCTGTTTACGTAGAACTATCTAGCCGCTCGTGAGCAGAACGTGCCCGGCACAGTATCGATCAGGAGTAAAGGGGAAGACCTATTAAAAACATGCATCAAATGTCCGATTGGCGTGTTATTGTATGTATAATGTCATTTCACTTGTCTCATAGGCTGGTCCTTTGCCATTTTATAATCAACAGTTTCAAAGGTTCGAAGAAGGATTAAGCCTGCTGTATCCCAGTGTATGTTACTGGAAGAGGCTACTAAAGTGGGCTTCTTGTAGAATTGGGGTTTCTTAAGTCCATTTCAGGGCAAATAGAAGAAACTGAGTATGTATCTCTTTGCTTCACTTTGGATCTCTATCATGTTTCTCTAATTTCTCTGTGTCTAAGATAGAGCTGTCCAGGGTAAGAAAGGGTTGTAAGAAATGTTTTATCTTACATCCCATTTCACGTGACGTGACGTCAATATGGCTCAACAATGACGTGACTTTACGAATTTGGAAATAACCGAAGACGCAATGCGGATAAGCGACGTGGTGAAATTAAAAACTTTTACGATGTGTTTACCGTAGGCGTTAGAAAGATGTTATTATTTTTTCTTCGCACACTGGTTTTGCAAATATGGGTATGCTAAATCTGGCTGACAGATTCATTTCGTTTAAAAAGCTCAGGGGGAAACTGTTTTTTGTTTTTATTGGTAACCAGTCCAAACGCATTGTTATGGTTTCTTCGATTATTCTGACAGTTGTAATGAGAGAAAAATACTCTAAAGCCTCGGGTTTTTTACCATATTTGAAAAACCCTCGGGTGGAATTTCCCTATCCTAACCTCATTGGCATCAAGGTGTCTTATAATATTCCCCTTCACTATTTTTTTCTCTTTTAATTTATGTCTACCAACACACACGTCTCTGTATGACCTAGCTGTTTAGGTGGCGTTAACCCTCCAAGCTCAAATAAACAAAAACAATTATTACTTCTGTCGGGATGTCCTGGTAGACAAATAAATCTAATACGATTTCCTTTTGAATTAATTTCTCCTTCAGTGTGTCTAGACTAGTAATATGTCTAGACGAGGAAAACGTTGATTGGACGATTTTGGTAGAGCAGTGTTAAAAAGTGAAAAATGTTCTGCATGTATCTAAATTAAAATCTCTCCAGTTTTCCTTGACTGACGAGACAGTGTAGATAATGTAATACTTGTAAAAAAGAAATTGAAAATAGAATGAACAGTTCTGACGTATTGGTCAGTACAGTAATATCACTAAGAACAACCTGACTACAAGACTTGTGACAAACACCTGACTACAAGGCTTGTGAGAAACACCTGACTTCAAGGCTTGTGACAAACACACACCTGACTTCAAGGCTTGTGACAAACACACACCTGACTACAAGGCTTGTGACAAACACCTGACTACCAGACTTGTGACAAACACTTGACTACAAGACATGTGACAAACACCTGACTACAAGGCTTGTGGTAAACACCTCACTACCAGACTTTTGAAAACACCTGACTTAAGGTCTTGTGACAAACACCTGACTAAAGGTCTTGTGACAAACACTTGACTACAAGGCTTGTGACAAACACCTGGCTACAAGGCTTGTGACAAACACACACCTGACTACAAGGCTTGTGACAAACTCACACCTGACTACAAGGCTTGTGACAAACACACACCTGACTATAAGGCTTGTGACAAACACCTGACTACCAGACTTGTGACAAACACCTTACTACAAGACTTGTGACAAACACACACCTTACTACAAGACTTATGACAAACACCTGACTAACAGACTTGTGACAAACACCTGACTACCAGACTTGTGACAAACACCTGACTAACAGACTTGTGACAAACACACACCTTACTACAAGGCTTTTGACAAACACTTGACTACAAGGCTTGTGACAAACACTTGACTACCAGACTTGTGACAAACACCTGACTAACAGGCTTTTGACAAACACCTGACTACAAGGCTTTTGACAAACACCTGACTACAAGGCTTGTGACAAACACTTGACTACCAGACTTTTGACAAACACCTGACTAACACACTTGTGACAAACACCTGACTACAAGGCTTTTGACAAACACCTGATTACAAGGCTTTTGACAAACACCTGACTACAAGGCTTGTGACAAACACTTGACTACCAGACTTGTGACAAACACCTGACTACCAGACTTGTGACAAACACACACCTTACTACAAGCCTTGTGACAAACACCTGACTTAAGGTTTTGTGACAAACACATGACTAAAGGTCTTGTGACAAACACCTGACTACAAGGCTTGTGACAAACACCTGACTACAAGGCTTGCAACGATTGTATGACTGTAAATATTCCTGATATCCTACTAGAGGTCTGTTATGATTAACGACTCATCATGTCTTAAAAGACGTATTTGAGATTTGTCCTTTCGTTTTTGTATCTCCAAAGTAGTTGGAGCAATGAATATGTCTCTTCGATCATTTCGATTTTGATTTCAAATGTGGTCACAATTTCTTTTAAATCAACATTTGAAGACCGTTTGATATGTGTTCTAAGAGCCAGGTTGTAACCAAGTCTGTGCATCCGTAAGAAATAGTTCGTATTCTAAATTACCACTTCCACCGATTCCGTAGACAATGATACCAATACGCTATAAAGCTTTTAATATGTATGTAATCCGAGTATACTTAAATAAGAAAATTTCCTAAATGTTCTGACCTTGAAATTGAAATATATTGACATAGATTGTAAAGCGAGGACTTCGATACTTTAGTTTACAGTTGTGTACAAAATCTATAGACACATTGGATGTCACGCAATGCTATTTTTGTGTCTGTGTTGAACGTACTAATTGCGCAACGTTTTGAATGTTTGGCATGTAGTTGATTCCTGCTAAGAATAATTTCTCCCGAGTTAAATTAATGATTTCATCATACCGTGAAAATTGCGAAAATCCCCCGGAGCAAAACTACAAGGAATACAGTATGTACAGATAAACATACCCATAATCGGACCAGAGGGTTCCACTCGATACACATATCTCTCTGCACACTTGAATATGTCATGTCAAAGTCAAACTTCGCTTTGAGCTATGTGATTGGTCTCGGGTTCAAAAAATCTGACCAATCGCTAGGCTGATACATGTACCTGTCATTTGAAAATTGCAAAGGTGTTACACCCAACTGTAAAACCTGACCATTTGCCCGTTACGCTGCCGCACAATTCCCTTTATCGTCATCAAAAACATCAGACTAGTCGACTTATATCGTCTACACGGCGACGCGTAAAGATCCTTTAATTTTGTTATGAATTATTCAAGGAGTGCAGAGAAGATGTGTGTAACGAAAGCAGAAACCTCGGAAATCAAAGATGACCTGTGTTAAGAGATCCCTTTTAACGTTCTTCATTAGTGTGAATTGTTAACGAACTTAACCTGTGTTATCAGACCACTAGTGTCAAAGGAACACTTTATGTATCTCGATAGAAGTTTGACCGTATAGACATATATTTGTATAGTGTATATAACCCTGTATACAGTATAGATAACCCTGTACACAGTATATATAACCATGTACACAGTATATATATAACCCTGTACACAGTATGTCTTACTCCGTACATTGCATATAGTATATAATCCTTACACGGTATAAATAGTGTAATACCCTGTTGCAGTATATTACGCCACATATAATTAATAATCCTGTAAACAATATATAACCTTGTTTAAAGTATATACCCTATATGGAGTGTATCACTATACTACTTTGTATACATATGTATACATATATGATATAACCTTCTGATACGGTATATGGTATAATTCCCTATATAAAATATATTGCCCCGAAACAATATATTGCTATGTTTACAAAATTGGTTCCTGTTTTTATTTTAATCTATGAATGGCTTCTTTGTTCGCTCTTTTGACTGCTGTTTATGAGAACTGGGACCTGTATTTTAGTCGTTTTGTTTCTGTCCACGTAGACGAAGCAATGGAGTACATCTGCTGATTGTTTCTGAAGCACTTCAGTGGTAACAATCCCGATGATTTGCCTTGGAGAGATTCAATGGACCATCTGGTACGTCCATACACAGCTCGGTGAAGACAATGCGTTGACGTGAATGTCTATTTATAACATGATTTGATGGAATCGTGAGTGCATGCTTCACAAGATAAGATGTATGTTTGTTCTAGATCTGATGTACTTGTGCTTGCTTTAAAGCATAGTCTGCTTTTATCAAATACCATGTTCTTCAATTTCTACAAATTTCAATAAAGGGCTTTTATTTTGCTGTATCAACACTGAGTCGCGCTCACCGAAACGCTTGAACAGGGCTCTCGAGGGGGATTTCTGCGCATCTAATTCGCGCCGGGTAACAGTTCACTCTGACCGGGAAAACAGTTTTGACTGTTTCACCCCTACAGCCGAAATTGGACAAAAGGCTGGAAGCAGTCAAAATTATTACCCAATAGTCTATATAAATTATAATTAGTCATTTTTGACTGTTTCTGGCCTTTTGTCCAATTTCGGCTGTAGGGGTAAAACAGTCAAAACTGTTTTCCCGGTCGGAGCGAACTGTTACCCGGCGCGAATTCGATGCGCAGAATCCCCCCTCGAGAGCCCCGTTCAAGCGTTTCGGTGACCGCAACTCAGTGTTGAAGCAATGACAACATTGCATGCAGCATTGATACTAATATTTATTTGGTAATAAAACAATTGTTTCATGGTTATTTTGGGAACAGTCAAAACTATCATCCC
>NW_018405094.1:29850-32619 GCF_002113885.1 Mizuhopecten yessoensis
GGGGAAGCCCTGTGGAACTGTTTGCCCTTGGCCTAGCGGCCTCGGGCAAACAGTTCCCCAGGGCTTCCCCCTACCTCGGGATGATAGTTTTGACTGTTCCCCAAATAGCCATGAAACAACTGTATAATGACTAATTATAATTTATATAGACTATTGGGTAATAATAAAAAAAAAATAATAAATAAAAAAAGACCTCAAATCGTTAGAGAGAAATTCTGATCCATTCACCCCATTACTACCAACTATTCACCACTGTCACGGTATATATGTGTGTAATGCCACTTTAACAACAACATTATGTTTATTACTGAAATGACATGTTTAAGGGATTCTTTTACAAAAAGAAAACACATGCAGGAAAACACAAGGCTACTTTTCCTCCGTATAAGTGAAATACAAATAAGTGATAACAAAAGACTTTCTTAGCACGAATCGACTGACAACCAATTGCTATTTTCAGACAAATAGTATTATTGGAACAAACAAAACTGAAATCAAGTGTTGCCATCAAGTTGGAAATTTGAAGTCATTACGGTCCGATTTCGTTTTTGAGTCACAAAATTGTAATAAATAGAACATTCATGAATGCCTTTAAAGACTAGTCTTTAGTCTATCTTTAACTTCTTTATCTTAATAAGATACTATCTAAATATGAAGTTCACTTATCTAGCATGTTTAAAATCAAGTTCGAAACACGCTACGCTTATAGAGAGTCTGATTTTGCTGTCAGTTTTTATACATTTTGTGTCTTTTGCGGTGATATGTAATGGGTTCCTCTTGCTTGTTTTCTTTTTATCAGGTTGATTGGTTAATTGGTTGTACAGGGTTTGACGTCGTATCAACAGCTTAGGTAATTTAAGGACGTGCGTGCCTCGATGTGTGTAGTGTATGCGTGCATGCTTGTATAAGTGCTTGATGCAGGGAATGTTGGTGTAGTTGCCTCCTTGTGATAGCACGGATCTGATGCCGACGTTATAATGCTCTTTCACTGAAATACCATACCGAAGGCACCAGGTACAGCATTCCGCCCGGTCACATTATGCTGACAACCGGCGAAGAAATTATTGTCAATACCCTAATTGCTGAACGTTAAGCAGGAAATAACAGCTACTAATTTTTATCGGGAGCTCCGAAGTTGCCCCAATGTATATCCTGCAGTCCCTGTGTCTTTGACCGCAGTACCGACAGTACATTGAAACAGGTTTATACAAGATGATGTACTTACTTTCCATGTCAACAACACATTTGCTGTTGTATTGTCAGGTAGTTTCCTCTCTCAGTTCAGTATACAACGAATTGCGATACTCATGAAAATCATTATTATCAGACGGCGCTAACATTATACAACCTTTGGTAAAACTTCTCATAGCTTCAGTTGTCAACATACGGAAATTAACAACAAACTAGGCAAATATATTCAAAGCCGTAATTCGAACTTAAGATTGAGTGCAGTATGAGCAAAGTAAATATTTACATGTGGAGACCATTGAAAAAGCACAAGAAGGGTAAGTCCAGGGCCCATATTCATTAAGCCATTGGCATGTTCAAACGTAGATTTTGTGCTCAAACCTAATTTCTTCTTCTGGTGATACAATAGTTCAAGAACAATACTTTTTGTCAATGATCTGGAAGACTTTTGGAGAGACTTTGGACCGAAGACAGTATTCGATGATTAAACTTGACTTTCTAACCGTGTGACGTTATTTTAAGCCAGTTATAAGGAAGTAGGTTTGAGCACAGAATCCATGCTTGAGCACGAGAACGGTTTAAGAATACGGGCCCTATGGTTTCCGGAGGGGTAGCTGTTTTCTGCTTCCTCGACAACCCCCGCTCTGTAATTCTACGTAAATACTAGTTACAACCCCCGCCCTGTTAATTTACCTAAATACTAGTTACAACCCCAGCCCTGTAAATCTAGGTAAATACTAGTTACAACCCCCGCCCTGTAAATCTACGTAAATACTAGTTACAACCCCCGCCCTCTAAATCTACGTATACATGTATACTAGTTACAATCCCCGCCCCGTAATTCTACGTAAATACTAAATACAACCCCCGCCCCGTAAATCTACGTGTACATGTATACTAGTTACAATCCCCGCCCCGTAATTCTACGTAAATACTAAATACAACACCCGCCCTGTAAATCTACGTAAATACTAGTTACAACCCCCGCCCTCTAAATCTACGTATACATGTATACTAGTTACAATCCCCGCCCTGTAATTCTACGTAAATAATAGTTACAACCCCCGCCCTGTTATTCTACGTAAATACTAGTTACACCCCCCATCCTGTAAATCTACGCAATACTAGTAAAAACCCCGCCCTGTAAATCAACGTATACTAGATACAACCCCCGCCCTGTAAATCTACATATATACTAGTTACAACCCCCGCCTTGTAATTCTACGTAAATACTAGTTACAACCCCGCCCTGTAAAACTACGCAAATACTAGTTACAACCCCCGCCCTGTAATTCTACGTAAATACTAGTTACACCCCCCATCATGTAAATCTACGCAATACTAGTAAAAACCCCGCCCTGTAAATCAACGTATACTAGATACAACCCCCGCCCTGTAAATCTACATATATACTAGTTACAACCCCCGCCCTGTAATTCTACGTAAATAATAGTTACAACACCCGCCCTGTTATTCTACGTAAATACTCGTTACAACCATCGCCCTGTAATTCTACGTAAATACTAGTTACAACATCCGCCCTGGAAATCTACGTAAATACTAGTTACAATCCCTCGCCCT
>NW_018405094.1:32750-32932 GCF_002113885.1 Mizuhopecten yessoensis
GCGCCCTGTAAATCTACGTCAATACTAGTTACAACCCACGCCCTGTCAATCTACGTAAATACTAATAACAACCCCGCCCTGTAATTCTACGTTAATTCTAGTTACAACCCCCGCCCTGTTATTCTACGTAAATACTAGTTACAACCATCGCCCTGTAATTCTACGTAAATACTAGTTACAAC
>NW_018405094.1:36821-37794 GCF_002113885.1 Mizuhopecten yessoensis
CCCGCCCTGTAATTCTACGGAAATACTAATTACAACCTCCGCCCTGTCATTCTGCGCAAATACTAGTTACAACCCCCGCCCTGTAAATCTACGTAAATACTAGTTACAACCCCTGCTCTGTAATGCTACGTAAATACTAGTTACAACCCCCGCCCTGTAAAACTAAGCAAATACTAGTTATAACCTCCGTCCTGTAAATCTACGGAAATACTAGTTACAACCCACGCTCGGTAAATCTACGTAAATACTAGTTACAACCCCCGCCTTGTTATTCTACGTGAATACTAGTTACAACCCTCGCCCTGTAAATCTACGTAAATACTAATTACAACCTCCGCCCTGTAAATCTACGTAAATACTAATTACAACCTCTGCCCGGTAATTCTACGTAAATACTGGTTACAACCCCCGCCCTGTTATTCTACGTGAATACTAATTACAACCCTCGCCCTGTAAATCTACGTAAATACTAGTTAAAACCCCCGCCCTGTAAATCTACGTAATTACTGGTTAAAACCCCCGCCCTGTAAATCAACGTTTATACTAGTTACAACCCCCGCTCTGTAAATCTACGTAAATACTAGTTACAACCCCCGCCCTGTAATTCTACGTGAATACTAGTTACAACTCCCGCCCTGTAAATCTACGTAAATACTAGTTACAACCTCCGCACTGTAATCCTACGCCAATACTAGATTAGACCCGCGCCCTGTAAATCTACGTAAATACTAGTTACAACCCCCGCTCTGTAAATCTACGTAAATACTAGTTACAACCCCCGCCCTGTAATTCTACGTAAATACTAATTACAACCTCCGCCCTGTAATTCTGCGTTAATACTAGTTACAACCCCCGCCCTGTAAATCTACGTGAATACTAGTTACAACCCCGCCCCGTAAATCTACGTTTATACCAGTTACAACCCCCCCCCCCGCCCCGTAATTCTACGTTTATACTAGTTACAACCCCCGCC
>NW_018405094.1:42653-43394 GCF_002113885.1 Mizuhopecten yessoensis
GAACTCCCGCCCTGTAATTCAACTTTTATACTAGTTACAACCCCCGCCCTGTAAATCTACGTAAATACTGGTTCCAACCTCGCCCTGTAATTTTACGTGAATACTGGTTACAACCCCCGCCCTGTAAATCTACGTAAATACTAATGACAACCTCCGCTCTGTAATTCTACGCAAATACTANGCCCTGTAAATCTACGTGAATACTGGTTAGAACCCCCGCCCTGTAAATCTACGTAAATACTGGTTACAACTCCCGCCCTGTAAATCTACGTAAATACTCGTTACAACCCCCGCCCTGTAAAACTAAGCAAATACTAGTTATAACCCCCGGCCTGTAAATCTACGTAAATACTAGTTACAACTCCCGCCCTGTAAATCTACGTAAATACTCGTTACAACCCCCGCCCTGTAAAACTAAGCAAATACTAGTTATAACCCCCGGCCTGTAAATCTACGTAAATACTAGTTTCAACCCCCGCTCTGTAAATCTACGTAAAAACTAGTTACAACTCCCGCCCTGTAATTCTACGTAAATACTAATTACAACCTCCGCCCTGTAATTCTGCGCAAATACTAGTTACAACCCCCGCCCTGTAAAACTAAGCAAATACTAGTTATAACCCCCGTCCTGTAAATCTACGTAAATACTAGTTTCAACCCCCGCTCTGTAAATCTACGTAAATACTAGTTACAACTCCCGCCCTGTAATTCTACGTAAATACTAATTACAACCTCCGCCCT